>NW_026701421.1:0-45112 GCF_030435755.1 Ochotona princeps | reverse complement strand
TGCTGTGGCGCTGAAGTTGCCTGTGAATGTGGAGTTGGTGACATGTGAAACCCGCATGTGGAGCATTCGTTTGTGTGGGATGCTCTACCAGGTTCATTTCAGTCCTAGGCACTCAAAGGGCACTAAGCATAGATTGTGAAAACTGAGTTTCCTTGAGAGCTGCTTGGAAGCCTGATGGTGTGTGAAGTTAGTGAGCCAAATGGAGTTGTTCTCCCACAAGAACCACTCGGCTGATCCTTCTTCAATATGCCCTTCACCAACATGCAGTGTTTCCTTGATTGAATTAGCTCTCACACCAATATTTGTGTCTAGAGCCTTTGCATTGAGGGCTATCTGAAAACGGCTGTGGCGCTGAAGTTGCCTGTGAATGTGGAGTTGGTGGCATGTGAAACCCGCATGTGGAGCATTCATTTGTGTGGGATGCTCTACCAGGTTCATTCCTAGATAATGCACTCAAAGGGCACTAAGCATAGAGTGTGAAAACTGAGTTTCCTTGAGAGCTGCTTGGAAGCCTGATGGTGTGTGAAGTTAGTGAGCCAAATGGAGTTGTTCTCCCACAAGAACCACTCGGCTGATCCTTCTTCAATATGCCCTTCACCAACATGCAGTGTTTCCTTGATTGAATTAGCTCTCACACCAATATTTGTGTCTAGAGCCTTTGCATTGAGGGCTATCTGAAAACGGCTGTGGCGCTGAAGTTGCCTGTGAATGTGGAGTTGGTGGCATGTGAAACCCGCATGTGGAGCATTCGTTTGTGTGGGATGCTCTACCAGGTTCATTCCTAGATAATGCACTCAAAGGGCACTAAGCATAGAGTGTGAAAACTGAGTTTCCTTGAGAGCTGCTTGGAAGCCTGATGGTGTGTGAAGTTAGTGAGCCAAATGGAGTTGTTCTCCCACAAGAACCACTCGGCTGATCCTTCTTCAATATGCCCTTCACCAACATGCAGTGTTTCCTTGATTGAATTAGCTCTCACACCAATATTTGCGTCTAGAGCATTTGCATTGAGGGCTATCTGAAAACGGCTGTGGCGCTGAAGTTGCCTGTGAATGTGGAGTTGGTGGCATGTGAAACCCGCATGTGGAGCATTCGTTTGTGTGGGATGCTGACCAAGCTTCATTTCAGGCCTAGGCACACAAAGAGCACTAAGCATAGAGTGTGAAAACTGAGTTTCCTTGAGGAGCTGCTTGGAAGCCTGATGGTGTGTGAAGTTAGTGAGCCAAATGGAGTTGTTCTCCCACAAGAACCACTCGGCTGATCCTTCTTCAATATGCCCTTCACCAACATGCAGTGTTTCCTTGATTGAATTAGCTCTCACACCAATATTTGCGTCTAGAGCCTTTGCATTGAGGGCTATCTGAAAACGGCTGTGGCGCTGAAGTTGCCTGTGAATGTGGAGTTGGTGGCATGTGAAACCCGCATGTGGAGCATTCGTTTGTGTGGGATGCTCTACCAGGTTCATTCCTAGATAATGCATTCAATGGGCACTAAACATAGAGTGTGAAAACTGAGTTTCCTTGAGAGCTGCTTGGAAGCCTGATGGTGTGTGAAGTTAGTGAGCCAAATGGAGTTGTTCTCCCACAAGAACCACTCGGCTGATCCTTCTTCAATATGCCCTTCACCAACATGCAGTGTTTCCTTGATTGAATTAGCTCTCACACCAATATTTGCGTCTAGAGCCTTTGCATTGAGGGCTATCTGAAAACGGCTGTGGCGCTGAAGTTGCCTGTGAATGTGGAGTTGGTGGCATGTGAAACCCGCATGTGGAGCATTCGTTTGTGTGGGATGCTCTACCAGGTTCATTTCAGTCCTAGTCATTCAAAGGGCACTAAGCATAGAGTGTGAAAACTGAGTTTCCTTGAGAGCTGCTTGGAAGCCTGATGGTGTGTGAAGTTAGTGAGCCAAATGGAGTTGTTCTCCCACAAGAACCACTCGGCTGATCCTTCTTCAATATGCCCTTCACCAACATGCAGTGTTTCCTTGATTGAATTAGCTCTCACACCAATATTTGCGTCTAGAGCCTTTGCATTGAGGGCTATCTGAAAACGGCTGTGGCGCTGAAGTTGCCTGTGAATTTGGAGTTGGTGGCATGTGAAACCCGCATGTGGAGCATTCGTTTGCGTGGGATGCTCTACCAGGTTCATTCCTAGATAATGCACTCAAAGGGCACTAAACATAGAGTGTGAAAACTGAGTTTCCTTGAGAGCTGCTTGGAAGCCTGATGGTGTGTGAAGTTAGTGAGCCAAATGGAGTTGTTCTCCCACAAGAACCACTCGGCTGATCCTTCTTCAATATGCCCTTCACCAACATGCAGTGTTTCCTTGATTGAATTAGCTCTCACACCAATATTTGCGTCTAGAGCCTTTGCATTGAGGGCTATCTGAATACGGCTGTGGCGCTGAAGTTGCCTGTATATGTGGAGTTGGTGGCATGTGAAACCCGCATGTGGAGCATTCGTTTGTGTGGGATGCTCTACCAGGTTCATTCCTAGATAATGCACTCAAAGGGCACTAAGCATAGAGTGTGAAAACTGAGTTTCCTTGAGAGCTGCTTGGAAGCCTGATGGTGTGTGAAGTTAGTGAGCCAAATGGAGTTGTTCTCCCACAAGAACCACTCGGCTGATCCTTCTTCAATATGCCCTTCACCAACATGCAGTGTTTCCTTGATTGAATTAGCTCTCACACCAATATTTGCGTCTAGAGCCTTTGCATTGAGGGCTATCTGAAAATGGCTGTGGCGCTGAAGTTGCCTGTGAATGTGGAGTTGGTGGCATGTGAAACCCGCATGTGGAGCATTCGTTTGTGTCGGATGCTCTACCAGGTTCATTCCTAGATAATGCACTCAAAGGGCACTAAACATAGAGTGTGAAAACTGAGTTTCCTTGAGAGCTGCTTGGAAGCCTGATGGTGTGTGAAGTTAGTGAGCCAAATGGAGTTGTCCTCCCACAAGAACCACTCGGCTGATCCTTCTTCAATATGCCCTTCACCAACATGCAGTGTTTCCTTGATTGAATTAGCTCTCACACCAATATTTGTGTCTAGAGCCTTTGCATTGAGGGCTATCTGAAAACGGCTGTGGCGCTGAAGTTGCCTGTGAATGTGGAGTTGGTGGCATGTGAAACCGCATGTGGAGCATTCGTTTGTGTGGGATGCTGACCAAGCTTCATTTCAGTCCTAGGCACACAAAGAGCACTAAGCATAGAGTGTGAAAACTGAGTTTCCTTGAGAGCTGCTTGGAAGCCTGATGGTGTGTGAAGTTAGTGAGCCAAATGGAGTTGTTCTCCCACAAGAACCACTCGGCTGATCCTTCTTCAATATGCCCTTCACCAACATGCAGTGTTTCCTTGATTGAATTAGCTCTCACACCAATATTTGCGTCTAGAGCCTTTGCATTGAGGGCTATCTGAAAACGGCTGTGGCGCTGAAGTTGCCTGTGAATGTGGAGTTGGTGGCATGTGAAACCCGCATGTGGAGCATTCGTTTGTGTGGGATGCTCTACCAGGTTCATTCCTAGATAATGCATTCAAAGGGCACTAAACATAGAGTGAAAACTGAGTTTCCTTGAGAGCTGCTTGGAAGCCTGATGGTGTGTGAAGTTAGTGAGCCAAATGGAGTTGTTCTCCCACAAGAACCACTCGGCTGATCCTTCTTCAATATGCCCTTCACCAACATGCAGTGTTTCCTTGATTGAATTAGCTCTCACACCAATATTTGCGTCTAGAGCCTTTGCATTGAAGGGGCTATCTGAAAACGGCTGTGGCGCTGAAGTTGCCTGTGAATGTGGAGTTGGTGGCATGTGAAACCCGCATGTGGAGCATTCGTTTGTGTGGGATGCTCTACCAGGTTCATTCCTAGATAATGCACTCAAAGGGCACTAAGCATAGAGTGTGAAAACTGAGTTTCCTTGAGAGCTGCTTGGAAGCCTGATGGTGTGTGAAGTTAGTGAGCCAAATGGAGTTGTTCTCCCACAAGAACCACTCGGCTGATCCTTCTTCAATATGCCCTTCACCAACATGCAGTGTTTCCTTGATTGAATTAGCTCTCACACCAATATTTGCGTCTAGAGCATTTGCATTGAGGGCTATCTGAAAACGGCTGTGGCGCTGAAGTTGCCTGTGAATGTGGAGTTGGTGGCATGTGAAACCCGCATGTGGAGCATTCGTTTGTGTGGGATGCTGACCAAGCTTCATTTCAGTCCTAGGCACACAAAGAGCACTAAGCATAGAGTGTGAAAACTGAGTTTCCTTGAGAGCTGCTTGGAAGCCTGATGGTGTGTGAAGTTAGTGAGCCAAATGGAGTTGTTCTCCCACAAGAACCACTCGGCTGATCCTTCTTCAATATGCCCTTCACCAACATGCAGTGTTTCCTTCATTGAATTAGCTCTCACACCAATATTTGCGTCTAGAGCCTTTGCATTGAGGGCTATCTGAAAACGGCTGTGGCGCTGAAGTTGCCTGTGAATGTGGAGTTGGTGGCATGTGAAACCCGCATGTGGAGCATTCGTTTGTGTGGGATGCTCTACCTGGTTCATTTCAGTCCCAGCCATACAAAGGGCACTAAGCATAGAGTGTGAAAACTGAGTTTCCTTGAGTGCTGCTTGGAAGCCTGATGGTGTGTGAAGTTAGTGAGCCAAATGGAGTTGTTCTCCCACAAGAACCACTCGGCTGATCCTTCTTCAATATGCCCTTCACCAACATGCAGTGTTTCCTTGATTGAATTAGCTCTCACACCAATATTTGCGTCTACAGCCTTTGCATTGAGGGCTATCTGAAAACGGCTGTGGCGCTGAAGTTGCCTGTGAATGTGGAGTTGGTGGCATGTGAAACCGGCATGTGGAGCATTCGTTTGCGTGGGATGCTGACCAAGCTTCCTTTCAATCCTAGCCATACAAAGGGCACTAAGCATAGAGTGTGAAAACTGAGTTTCCTTGAGAGCTGCTTGGAAGCCTGATGGTGTGTGAAGTTAGTGAGCCAAATGGAGTTGTTCTCCCACAAGAACCACTCGGCTGATCCTTCTTCAATATGCCCTTCACCAACATGCAGTGTTTCCTTGATTGAATTATCTCTCATACCAATATTTGTGTCTAGAGCCTTTGCATTGAGGGCTATCTGAAAACGGCTGTGGCGCTGAAGTTGCCTGTGAATGTGGAGTTGGTGGCATGTGAAACCCGCATGTGGAGCATTCGTTTGTGTGGGATGCTCTACCAGGTTCATTCCTAGATAATGCACTCAAAGGGCACTAAACATAGAGTGTGAAAACTGAGTTTCCTTGAGAGCTGCTTGGAAGCCTGATGGTGTGTGAAGTTAGTGAGCCAAATGGAGTTGTTCTCCCACAAGAACCACTCGGCTGATCCTTCTTCAATATGCCCTTCACCAACATGCAGTGTTTCCTTGATTGAATTAGCTCTCACACCAATATTTGCGTCTAGAGCCTTTGCATTGAGGGCTATCTGAATACGGCTGTGGCGCTGAAGTTGCCTGTATATGTGGAGTTGGTGGCATGTGAAACCCGCATGTGGAGCATTCGTTTGTGTGGGATGCTCTACCAGGTTCATTCCTAGATAATGCACTCAAAGGGCACTAAGCATAGAGTGTGAAAACTGAGTTTCCTTGAGAGCTGCTTGGAAGCCTGATGGTGTGTGAAGTTAGTGAGCCAAATGGAGTTGTTCTCCCACAAGAACCACTCGGCTGATCCTTCTTCAATATGCCCTTCACCAACATGCAGTGTTTCCTTGATTGAATTAGCTCTCACACCAATATTTGCGTCTAGAGCCTTTGCATTGAGGGCTATCTGAAAATGGCTGTGGCGCTGAAGTTGCCTGTGAATGTGGAGTTGGTGGCATGTGAAACCCGCATGTGGAGCATTCGTTTGTGTCGGATGCTCTACCAGGTTCATTCCTAGATAATGCACTCAAAGGGCACTAAACATAGAGTGTGAAAACTGAGTTTCCTTGAGAGCTGCTTGGAAGCCTGATGGTGTGTGAAGTTAGTGAGCCAAATGGAGTTGTTCTCCCACAAGAACCACTCGGCTGATCCTTCTTCAATATGCCCTTCACCAACATGCAGTGTTTCCTTGATTGAATTAGCTCTCACACCAATATTTGTGTCTAGAGCCTTTGCATTGAGGGCTATCTGAAAACGGCTGTGGCGCTGAAGTTGCCTGTGAATGTGGAGTTGGTGGCATGTGAAACCGCATGTGGAGCATTCGTTTGTGTGGGATGCTGACCAAGCTTCATTTCAGTCCTAGGCACACAAAGAGCACTAAGCATAGAGTGTGAAAACTGAGTTTCCTTGAGAGCTGCTTGGAAGCCTGATGGTGTGTGAAGTTAGTGAGCCAAATGGAGTTGTTCTCCCACAAGAACCACTCGGCTGATCCTTCTTCAATATGCCCTTCACCAACATGCAGTGTTTCCTTGATTGAATTAGCTCTCACACCAATATTTGCGTCTAGAGCCTTTGCATTGAGGGCTATCTGAAAACGGCTGTGGCGCTGAAGTTGCCTGTGAATGTGGAGTTGGTGGCATGTGAAACCCGCATGTGGAGCATTCGTTTGTGTGGGATGCTCTACCAGGTTCATTCCTAGATAATGCATTCAAAGGGCACTAAACATAGAGTGAAAACTGAGTTTCCTTGAGAGCTGCTTGGAAGCCTGATGGTGTGTGAAGTTAGTGAGCCAAATGGAGTTGTTCTCCCACAAGAACCACTCGGCTGATCCTTCTTCAATATGCCCTTCACCAACATGCAGTGTTTCCTTGATTGAATTAGCTCTCACACCAATATTTGCGTCTAGAGCCTTTGCATTGAGGGCTATCTGAAAACGGCTGTGGCGCTGAAGTTGCCTGTGAATGTGGAGTTGGTGGCATGTGAAACCCGCATGTGGAGCATTCGTTTGCGTGGGATGCTCTACCAGGTTCATTCCTAGATAATGCACTCAAAGGGCACTAAGCATAGAGTGTGAAAACTGAGTTTCCTTGAGAGCTGCTTGGAAGCCTGATGGTGTGTGAAGTTAGTGAGCCAAATGGAGTTGTTCTCCCACAAGAACCACTCGGCTGATCCTTCTTCAATATGCCCTTCACCAACATGCAGTGTTTCCTTGATTGAATTAGCTCTCACACCAATATTTGCGTCTAGAGCATTTGCATTGAGGGCTATCTGAAAACGGCTGTGGCGCTGAAGTTGCCTGTGAATGTGGAGTTGTTGGCATGTGAAACCCGCATGTGGAGCATTCGTTTGTGTGGGATGCTGACCAAGCTTCATTTCAGTCCTAGGCACACAAAGAGCACTAAGCATAGAGTGTGAAAACTGAGTTTCCTTGAGAGCTGCTTGGAAGCCTGATGGTGTGTGAAGTTAGTGAGCCAAATGGAGTTGTTCTCCCACAAGAACCACTCGGCTGATCCTTCTTCAATATGCCCTTCACCAACATGCAGTGTTTCCTTGATTGAATTAGCTCTCACACCAATATTTGCGTCTAGAGCCTTTGCATTGAGGGCTATCTGAAAACGGCTGTGGCGCTGAAGTTGCCTGTGAATGTGGAGTTGGTGGCATGTGAAACCCGCATGTGGAGCATTCGTTTGTGTGGGATGCTCTACCTGGTTCATTTCAGTCCCAGCCATACAAAGGGCACTAAGCATAGAGTGTGAAAACTGAGTTTCCTTGAGTGCTGCTTGGAAGCCTGATGGTGTGTGAAGTTAGTGAGCCAAATGGAGTTGTTCTCCCACAAGAACCACTCGGCTGATCCTTCTTCAATATGCCCTTCACCAACATGCAGTGTTTCCTTGATTGAATTAGCTCTCACACCAATATTTGCGTCTACAGCCTTTGCATTGAGGGCTATCTGAAAACGGCTGTGGCGCTGAAGTTGCCTGTGAATGTGGAGTTGGTGGCATGTGAAACCGGCATGTGGAGCATTCGTTTGCGTGGGATGCTGACCAAGCTTCCTTTCAATCCTAGCCATACAAAGGGCACTAAGCATAGAGTGTGAAAACTGAGTTTCCTTGAGAGCTGCTTGGAAGCCTGATGGTGTGTGAAGTTAGTGAGCCAAATGGAGTTGTTCTCCCACAAGAACCACTCGGCTGATCCTTCTTTCAATATGCCCTTCACCAACATGCAGTGTTTCCTTGATTGAATTATCTCTCATACCAATATTTGTGTCTAGAGCCTTTGCATTGAGGGCTATCTGAAAACGGCTGTGGCGCTGAAGTTGCCTGTGAATGTGGAGTTGGTGGCATGTGAAACCCGCATGTGGAGCATTCGTTTGTGTGGGATGCTCTACCAGGTTCATTCCTAGATAATGCACTCAAAGGGCACTAAACATAGAGTGTGAAAACTGAGTTTCCTTGAGAGCTGCTTGGAAGCCTGATGGTGTGTGAAGTTAGTGAGCCAAATGGAATTGTTCTCCCACAAGAACCACTCGGCTGATCCTTCTTCAATATGCCCTTCACCAACATGCAGTGTTTCCTTGATTGAATTAGCTCTCACACCAATATTTGCGTCTAGAGCCTTTGCATTGAGGGCTATCTGAAAACGGCTGTGGCGCTGAAGTTGCCTGTGAATGTGGAGTTGGTGGCATGTGAAACCCGCATGTGGAGCATTCGTTTGTGTGGGATGCTGACCAAGCTTCATTTCAGTCCTAGGCACACAAAGAGCACTAAACATAGAGTGTGAAAACTGAGTTTCCTTGAGAGCTGCTTGGAAGCCTGATGGTGTGTGAAGTTAGTGAGCCAAATGGAGTTGTTCTCCCACAAGAACCACTCGGCTGATCCTTCTTCAATATGCCCTTCACCAACATGCAGTGTTTCCTTGATTGAATTAGCTCTCACACCAATATTTGCGTCTAGAGCCTTTGCTTTGAGGGCTATCTGAAAACGGCTGTGGCGCTGAAGTTGCCTGTGAATGTGGAGTTGGTGGCATGTGAAACCCGCATGTGGAGCATTCGTTTGTGTGGGATGCTCTACCAGGTTCATTCCTAGATAATGCACTCAAAGGGCACTAAGCATAGAGTGTGAAAACTGAGTTTCCTTGAGAGCTGCTTGGAAGCCTGATGGTGTGTGAAGTTAGTGAGCCAAATGGAGTTGTTCTCCCACAAGAACCACTCGGCTGATCCTTCTTCAATATGCCCTTCACCAACATGCAGTGTTTCCTTGATTGAATTAGCTCTCACACCAATATTTGCGTCTAGAGCCTTTGCTTTGAGGGCTATCTGAAAACGGCTGTGGCGCTGAAGTTGCCTGTGAATGTGGAGTTGGTGGCATGTGAAACCCGCATGTGGAGCATTCGTTTGTGTGGGATGCTCTACCAGGTTCATTCCTAGATAATGCACTCAAAGGGCACTAAGCATAGAGTGTGAAAACTGAGTTTCCTTGAGAGCTGCTTGGAAGCCTGATGGTGTGTGAAGTTAGTGAGCCAAATGGAGTTGTTCTCCCACAAGAACCACTCGGCTGATCCTTCTTCAATATGCCCTTCACCAACATGCAGTGTTTCCTTGATTGAATTAGCTCTCACACCAATACTTGCGTCTAGAGCCTTTGCATTGAGGGCTATCTGAAAATGGCTGTGGCGCTGAAGTTGCCTGTGAATGTGGAGTTGGTGTCATGTGAAACCCGCAAGTGTAGCATTCGTTTATGTGGGATGCTCACCAAGCTTTATTTCAGTCCTAGGCACTCAAAGGGCACTAAGCATAGAGTGTAAAAACTGAGTTTCCTTGAGAGCTGCTTGGAAGCCTGATGGTGTGTGAAGTTAGTGAGCCAAATGGAGTTGTTCTCCCACAAGAACCACTCGGCTGATCCTTCTTCAATATGCCCTTCACCAACATGCAGTGTTTCCTTGATTGAATTAGCTCTCACACCAATATTTGCGTCTAGAGCCTTTGCATTGAGGGCTATCTGAAAACGGCTGTGGCGCTGAAGTTGCCTGTCAATGTGGAGTTGGTGGCATGTGAAATCCGCATGTGGAGCATTCGTTTGTATGGGATGCTCTACCAGGTTCATTTCAGTCCTAGCCATACAAAGGGCACTAAGCATAGAGTGTGAAAACTGAGTTTCCTTGAGAGCTGCTTGGAAGCCTGATGGTGTGTGAAGTTAGTGAGCCAAATGGAGTTGTTCTCCCACAAGAACCACTCGGCTGATCCTTCTTCAATATGCCCTTCACCAACATGCAGTGTTTCCTTGATTGAATTAGCTCTCACACCAATATTTGTGTCTAGAGCCTTTGCATTGAGGGCTATCTGAAAACGGCTGTGGCGCTGAAGTTGCCTGTGAATGTGGAGTTGGTGGCATGTGAAACCCGCATGTGGAGCATTCATTTGTGTGGGATGCTCTACCAGGTTCATTCCTAGATAATGCACTCAAAGGGCACTAAGCATAGAGTGTGAAAACTGAGTTTCCTTGAGAGCTGCTTGGAAGCCTGATGGTGTGTGAAGTTAGTGAGCCAAATGGAGTTGTTCTCCCACAAGAACCACTCGGCTGATCCTTCTTCAATATGCCCTTCACCAACATGCAGTGTTTCCTTGATTGAATTAGCTCTCACACCAATATTTGCGTCTAGAGCCTTTGCATTGAGGGCTATCTGAAAACGGCTGTGGCGCTGAAGTTGCCTGTGAATGTGGAGTTGGTGGCATGTGAAACCCGCATGTGGAGCATTCGTTTGCGTGGGATGCTCTACCAGGTTCATTCCTAGATAATGCACTCAAAGGGCACTAAGCATAGAGTGTGAAAACTGAGTTTCCTTGAGAGCTGCTTGGAAGCCTGATGGTGTGTGAAGTTAGTGAGCCAAATGGAGTTGTTCTCCCACAAGAACCACTCGGCTGATCCTTCTTCAATATGCCCTTCACCAACATGCAGTGTTTCCTTGATTGAATTAGCTCTCACACCAATATTTGCGTCTAGAGCATTTGCATTGAGGGCTATCTGAAAACGGCTGTGGCGCTGAAGTTGCCTGTGAATGTGGAGTTGGTGGCATGTGAAACCCGCATGTGGAGCATTCGTTTGTGTGGGATGCTGACCAAGCTTCATTTCAGGCCTAGGCACACAAAGAGCACTAAGCATAGAGTGTGAAAACTGAGTTTCCTTGAGGAGCTGCTTGGAAGCCTGATGGTGTGTGAAGTTAGTGAGCCAAATGGAGTTGTTCTCCCACAAGAACCACTCGGCTGATCCTTCTTCAATATGCCCTTCACCAACATGCAGTGTTTCCTTGATTGAATTAGCTCTCACACCAATATTTGCGTCTAGAGCCTTTGCATTGAGGGCTATCTGAAAACGGCTGTGGCGCTGAAGTTGCCTGTGAATGTGGAGTTGGTGGCATGTGAAACCCGCATGTGGAGCATTCGTTTGTGTGGGATGCTCTACCAGGTTCATTCCTAGATAATGCATTCAATGGGCACTAAACATAGAGTGTGAAAACTGAGTTTCCTTGAGAGCTGCTTGGAAGCCTGATGGTGTGTGAAGTTAGTGAGCCAAATGGAGTTGTTCTCCCACAAGAACCACTCGGCTGATCCTTCTTCAATATGCCCTTCACCAACATGCAGTGTTTCCTTGATTGAATTAGCTCTCACACCAATATTTGCGTCTAGAGCCTTTGCATTGAGGGCTATCTGAAAACGGCTGTGGCGCTGAAGTTGCCTGTGAATGTGGAGTTGGTGGCATGTGAAACCCGCATGTGGAGCATTCGTTTGTGTGGGATGCTCTACCAGGTTCATTTCAGTCCTAGTCATTCAAAGGGCACTAAGCATAGAGTGTGAAAACTGAGTTTCCTTGAGAGCTGCTTGGAAGCCTGATGGTGTGTGAAGTTAGTGAGCCAAATGGAGTTGTTCTCCCACAAGAACCACTCGGCTGATCCTTCTTCAATATGCCCTTCACCAACATGCAGTGTTTCCTTGATTGAATTAGCTCTCACACCAATATTTGCGTCTAGAGCCTTTGCATTGAGGGCTATCTGAAAACGGCTGTGGCGCTGAAGTTGCCTGTGAATTTGGAGTTGGTGGCATGTGAAACCCGCATGTGGAGCATTCGTTTGCGTGGGATGCTCTACCAGGTTCATTCCTAGATAATGCACTCAAAGGGCACTAAGCATAGAGTGTGAAAACTGAGTTTCCTTGAGAGCTGCTTGGAAGCCTGATGGTGTGTGAAGTTAGTGAGCCAAATGGAGTTGTTCTCCCACAAGAACCACTCGGCTGATCCTTCTTCAATATGCCCTTCACCAACATGCAGTGTTTCCTTGATTGAATTAGCTCTCACACCAATATTTGCGTCTAGAGCCTTTGCATTGAGGGCTATCTGAATACGGCTGTGGCGCTGAAGTTGCCTGTATATGTGGAGTTGGTGTCATGTGAATCCCGCAAGTGGAGCATTCGTTTGTGTGGGATGCTCTACCAGGTTCATTCCTAGATAATGCACTCAAAGGGCACTAAGCATAGAGTGTGAAAACTGAGTTTCCTTGAGAGCTGCTTGGAAGCCTGATGGTGTGTGAAGTTAGTGAGCCAAATGGAGTTGTTCTCCCACAAGAACCACTCGGCTGATCCTTCTTCAATATGCCCTTCACCAACATGCAGTGTTTCCTTGATTGAATTAGCTCTCACACCAATATTTGCGTCTAGAGCCTTTGCATTGAGGGCTATCTGAAAATGGCTGTGGCGCTGAAGTTGCCTGTGAATGTGGAGTTGGTGGCATGTGAAACCCGCATGTGGAGCATTCGTTTGTGTCGGATGCTCTACCAGGTTCATTCCTAGATAATGCACTCAAAGGGCACTAAACATAGAGTGTGAAAACTGAGTTTCCTTGAGAGCTGCTTGGAAGCCTGATGGTGTGTGAAGTTAGTGAGCCAAATGGAGTTGTTCTCCCACAAGAACCACTCGGCTGATCCTTCTTCAATATGCCCTTCACCAACATGCAGTGTTTCCTTGATTGAATTAGCTCTCACACCAATATTTGTGTCTAGAGCCTTTGCATTGAGGGCTATCTGAAAACGGCTGTGGCGCTGAAGTTGCCTGTGAATGTGGAGTTGGTGGCATGTGAAACCGCATGTGGAGCATTCGTTTGTGTGGGATGCTGACCAAGCTTCATTTCAGTCCTAGGCACACAAAGAGCACTAAGCATAGAGTGTGAAAACTGAGTTTCCTTGAGAGCTGCTTGGAAGCCTGATGGTGTGTGAAGTTAGTGAGCCAAATGGAGTTGTTCTCCCACAAGAACCACTCGGCTGATCCTTCTTCAATATGCCCTTCACCAACATGCAGTGTTTCCTTGATTGAATTAGCTCTCACACCAATATTTGCGTCTAGAGCCTTTGCATTGAGGGCTATCTGAAAACGGCTGTGGCGCTGAAGTTGCCTGTGAATGTGGAGTTGGTGGCATGTGAAACCCGCATGTGGAGCATTCGTTTGTGTGGGATGCTCTACCAGGTTCATTCCTAGATAATGCATTCAAAGGGCACTAAACATAGAGTGAAAACTGAGTTTCCTTGAGAGCTGCTTGGAAGCCTGATGGTGTGTGAAGTTAGTGAGCCAAATGGAGTTGTTCTCCCACAAGAACCACTCGGCTGATCCTTCTTCAATATGCCCTTCACCAACATGCAGTGTTTCCTTGATTGAATTAGCTCTCACACCAATATTTGCGTCTAGAGCCTTTGCATTGAGGGCTATCTGAAAACGGCTGTGGCGCTGAAGTTGCCTGTGAATGTGGAGTTGGTGGCATGTGAAACCCGCATGTGGAGCATTCGTTTGCGTGGGATGCTCTACCAGGTTCATTCCTAGATAATGCACTCAAAGGGCACTAAGCATAGAGTGTGAAAACTGAGTTTCCTTGAGAGCTGCTTGGAAGCCTGATGGTGTGTGAAGTTAGTGAGCCAAATGGAGTTGTTCTCCCACAAGAACCACTCGGCTGATCCTTCTTCAATATGCCCTTCACCAACATGCAGTGTTTCCTTGATTGAATTAGCTCTCACACCAATATTTGCGTCTAGAGCATTTGCATTGAGGGCTATCTGAAAACGGCTGTGGCGCTGAAGTTGCCTGTGAATGTGGAGTTGTTGGCATGTGAAACCCGCATGTGGAGCATTCGTTTGTGTGGGATGCTGACCAAGCTTCATTTCAGTCCTAGGCACACAAAGAGCACTAAGCATAGAGTGTGAAAACTGAGTTTCCTTGAGGAGCTGCTTGGAAGCCTGATGGTGTGTGAAGTTAGTGAGCCAAATGGAGTTGTTCTCCCACAAGAACCACTCGGCTGATCCTTCTTCAATATGCCCTTCACCAACATGCAGTGTTTCCTTGATTGAATTAGCTCTCACACCAATATTTGCGTCTAGAGCCTTTGCATTGAGGGCTATCTGAAAACGGCTGTGGCGCTGAAGTTGCCTGTGAATGTGGAGTTGGTGGCATGTGAAACCCGCATGTGGAGCATTCGTTTGTGTGGGATGCTCTACCTGGTTCATTTCAGTCCTAGCCATACAAAGGGCACTAAGCATAGAGTGTGAAAACTGAGTTTCCTTGAGTGCTGCTTGGAAGCCTGATGGTGTGTGAAGTTAGTGAGCCAAATGGAGTTGTTCTCCCACAAGAACCACTCGGCTGATCCTTCTTCAATATGCCCTTCACCAACATGCAGTGTTTCCTTGATTGAATTAGCTCTCACACCAATATTTGCGTCTACAGCCTTTGCATTGAGGGCTATCTGAAAACGGCTGTGGCGCTGAAGTTGCCTGTGAATGTGGAGTTGGTGGCATGTGAAACCGGCATGTGGAGCATTCGTTTGCGTGGGATGCTCTACCAGGTTCATTCCTAGATAATGCACTCAAAGGGCACTAAGCATAGAGTGTGAAAACTGAGTTTCCTTGAGAGCTGCTTGGAAGCCTGATGGTGTGTGAAGTTAGTGAGCCAAATGGAGTTGTTCTCCCACAAGAACCACTCGGCTGATCCTTCTTCAATATGCCCTTCACCAACATGCAGTGTTTCCTTGATTGAATTAGCTCTCACACCAATATTTGTGTCTAGAGCCTTTGCATTGAGGGCTATCTGAAAACGGCTGTGGCGCTGAAGTTGCCTGTGAATGTGGAGTTGGTGGCATGTGAAACCCGCATGTGGAGCATTCGTTTGTGTGGGATGCTGACCAAGCTTCCTTTCAATCCTAGCCATACAAAGGGCACTAAGCATAGAGTGTGAAAACTGAGTTTCCTTGAGAGCTGCTTGGAAGCCTGATGGTGTGTGAAGTTAGTGAGCCAAATGGAGTTGTTCTCCCACAAGAACCACTCGGCTGATCCTTCTTCAATATGCCCTTCACCAACATGCAGTGTTTCCTTGATTGAATTATCTCTCATACCAATATTTGTGTCTAGAGCCTTTGCATTGAGGGCTATCTGAAAACGGCTGTGGCGCTGAAGTTGCCTGTGAATGTGGAGTTGGTGGCATGTGAAACCCGCATGTGGAGCATTCGTTTGTGTGGGATGCTCTACCAGGTTCATTCCTAGATAATGCACTCAAAGGGCACTAAACATAGAGTGTTAAAACTGAGTTTCCTTGAGAGCTGCTTGGAAGCCTGATGGTGTGTGAAGTTAGTGAGCCAAATGGAATTGTTCTCCCACAAGAACCACTCGGCTGATCCTTCTTCAATATGCCCTTCACCAACATGCAGTGTTTCCTTGATTGAATTAGCTCTCACACCAATATTTGCGTCTAGAGCCTTTGCATTGAGGGCTATCTGAATACGGCTGTGGCGCTGAAGTTGCCTGTGAATGTGGAGTTGGTGGCATGTGAAACCCGCAAGTGGAGCATTCGTTTATGTGGGATGCTGACCAAGCTTCATTTCAGTCCTAGGCACTCAAAGGGCACTAAGCATAGAGTGTGAAAACTGAGTTTCCTTGAGAGCTGCTTGGAAGCCTGATGGTGTGTGAAGTTAGTGAGCCAAATGGAGTTGTTCTCCCACAAGAACCACTCGGCTGATCCTTCTTCAATATGCCCTTCACCAACATGCAGTGTTTCCTTGATTGAATTAGCTCTCACACCAATATTTGCGTCTAGAGCCTTTGCATTGAGGGCTATCTGAAAACGGCTGTGGCGCTGAAGTTGCCTGTGAATGTGGAGTTGGTGGCATGTGAAACCCGCATGTGGAGCATTCGTTTGTGTGGGATGCTCTACCAGGTTCATTCCTAGATAATGCACTCAAAGGGCACTAAACATAGAGTGTGAAAACTGAGTTTCCTTGAGAGCTGCTTGGAAGCCTGATGGTGTGTGAAGTTAGTGAGCCAAATGGAGTTGTTCTCCCACAAGAACCACTCGGCTGATCCTTCTTCAATATGCCCTTCACCAACATGCAGTGTTTCCTTGATTGAATTAGCTCTCACACCAATATTTGTGTCTAGAGCCTTTGCATTGAGGGCTATCTGAAAACGGCTGTGGCGCTGAAGTTGCCTGTGAATGTGGAGTTGGTGGCATGTGAAACCCGCATGTGGAGCATTCGTTTGTGTGGGATGCTGACCAAGCTTGATTTCAGTCCTAGGCACACAAAGAGCACTAAGCATAGAGTGTGAAAACTGAGTTTCCTTGAGAGCTGCTTGGAAGCCTGATGGTGTGTGAAGTTAGTGAGCCAAATGAAGTTGTTTTCCCACAAGAACCACTCGACTGATCCTTCTTCAATATGCCCTTCACCAACATGCAATGTTTCCTTGATTGAATTAGCTCTCACACCAATATTTGCGTCTAGAGCCTTTGCATTGAGGGCTATCTGAAAACGGCTGTGGCGCTGAAGTTGCCTGTGAATGTGGAGTTGGTGGCATGTGAAACCCGCATGTGGAGCATTCGTTTGTGTGGGATGCTCTACCAGGTTCATTCCTAGATAATGCATTCAATGGGCACTAAGCATAGAGTGTGAAAACTGAGTTTCCTTGAGAGCTGCTTGGAAGCCTGATGGTGTGTGAAGTTAGTGAGCCAAATGGAGTTGTTCTCCCACAAGAACCACTCTGCTGATCATTCTTCAATATGCCCTTCACCAACATGCAGTGTTTCCTTGATTGAATTAGCTCTCACACCAATATTGGCGTCTAGAGCCTTTGCATTGAGGGCTATCTGAATATGGCTGTGGCGCTGAAGTTGCCTGTGAATGTGGAGTTGGTGGCATGTGAAACCCGCAAGTGGAGCATTCGTTTGTGTGGAATGCTGACCAAGATTCATTTCAGTCCTAGGCACTCAAAGGGCACTAAGCATAGAGTGTTAAAACTGAGTTTCCTTGAGAGCTGCTTGGAAGCCTGATGGTGTGTGAAGTTAGTGAGCCAAATGGAGTTGTTCTCCCACAAGAACCACTCGGCTGATCCTTCTTCAATATGCCCTTCACCAACATGCAGTGTTTCCTTGATTGAATTAGCTCTCACACCAATATTTGCGTCTAGAGCCTTTGCATTGAGGGCTATATGAAAACGGCTGTGGCGCTGAAGTTGCCTGTGAATGTGGAGTTGGTGGCATGTGAAACCCGCATGTGGAGCATTCGTTTGTGTGGGATGCTCTACCAGGTTCATTTCAGTCCTAGGCACACAAAGAGCACTAAGCATAGAGTGTGAAAACTGAGTTTCCTTGAGAGCTGCTTGGAAGCCTGATGGTGTGTGAAGTTAGTGAGCCAAATGGAGTTGTTCTCCCACAAGAACCACTCGGCTGATCCTTCTTCAATATGCCCTTCACCAACATGCAGTGTTTCCTTGATTGAATTAGCTCTCACACCAATATTTGTGTCTAGAGCCTTTGCATTGAGGGCTATCTGAAAACGGCTGTGGCGCTGAAGTTGCCTGTATATGTGGAGTTGGTGGCATGTGAAACCCGCATGTGGAGCATTCGTTTGTGTGGGATGCTCTACCAGGTTCATTCCTAGATAATGCACTCAAAGGGCACTAAGCATAGAGTGTGAAAACTGAGTTTCCTTGAGAGCTGCTTGGAAGCCTGATGGTGTGTGAAGTTAGTGAGCCAAATGGAGTTGTTCTCCCACAAGAACCACTCTGCTGATCCTTCTTCAATATGCCCTTCACCAACATGCAGTGTTTCCTTGATTGAATTAGCTCTCACACCAATATTGGCGTCTAGAGCCTTTGCATTGAGGGCTATCTGAATATGGCTGTGGCGCTGAAGTTGCCTGTGAATGTGGAGTTGGTGTCATGTGAAACCCGCAAGTGGAGCATTCGTTTATGTGGAATGCTGACCAAGCTTCATTTCAGTCCTAGGCACTCAAAGGGCACTAAGCATAGAGTGTAAAAACTGAGTTTCCTTGAGAGCTGCTTGGAAGCCTGATGGTGTGTGAAGTTAGTGAGCCAAATGGAGTTGTTCTCCCACAAGAACCACTCTGCTGATCCTTCTTCAATATGCCCTTCACCAACATGCAGTGTTTCCTTGATTGAATTAGCTCTCACACCAATATTTGCGTCTAGAGCCTTTGCATTAAGGGCTATCTGAAAACGGCTGTGGCGGTGAAGTTGCCTGTGAATGTGGAGTTGGTGGCATGTGAAACCTGCATGTGGAGCATTCGTTTGTGTGGGATGCTGACTAAGCTTCATTTCAGTCCTAGGCACACAAAGAGCACTAAGCATAGAGTGTGAAAACTGAGTTTCCTTGAGAGCTGCTTGGAAGCCTGATGGTGTGTGAAGTTAGTGAGCCAAATGGAGTTGTTCTCCCACAAGAACCACTCGGCTGATCCTTCTTCAATATACCCTTCACCAACATGCAGTGTTTCCTTGATTGAATTAGCTCTCACACCAATATTTGCGTCTAGAGCCTTTGCATTGAGGGCTATCTGAAAACGGCTGTGGCGCAGAAGTTGCCTGTGAATGTGGAGTTGGTGGCATGTGAAACCCGCATGTGGAGCATTCGTTTGTGTGGGATGCTCTACCAGGTTCATTTCAGTCCTAGGCATGCAATGGGCACTAAGCATAGAGTGTGAAAACTGAGTTTCCTTGAGAGCTGCTTGGAAGCCTGATGGTGTGTGAAGTTAGTGAGCCAAATGGAGTTGTTCTCCCACAAGAACCACTCGGCTGATCCTTCTTCAATATGCCCTTCACCAACATGCAGTGTTTCCTTGATTGAATTAGCTCTCACACCAATATTTGCGTCTAGAGCCTTTGCATTGAGGGCTATCTGAAAACAGCTGTGGCGCTGAAGTTGCCTGTGAATGTGGAGTTGGTGGCATGTGAAACCCGCATGTGGAGCATTCGTTTGCGTGGGATGCTCTACCAGGTTCATTCCTAGATAATGCACTCAAAGGGCACTAAGCATAGAGTGTGAAAACTGAGTTTCCTTGAGAGCTGCTTGGAAGCCTGATGGTGTGTGAAGTTAGTGAGCCAAATGGAGTTGTTCTCCCACAAGAACCACTCGGCTGATCCTTCTTCAATATGCCCTTCACCAACATGCAGTGTTTCCTTGATTGAATTAGCTCTCACACCAATATTTGCGTCTAGAGCCTTTGCATTGAGGGCTATCTGAAAACGGCTGTGGCGCTGAAGTTGCCTGTGAATGTGGAGTTGGTGGCATGTGAAACCCGCATGTGGAGCATTCGTTTGTGTGGGATGCTGACCAAGCTTCATTTCAGTCCTAGGCACACAAAGAGCACTAAGCATAGAGTGTGAAAACTGAGTTTCCTTGAGAGCTGCTTGGAAGCCTGATGGTGTGTGAAGTTAGTGAGCCAAATGGAGTTGTTCTCCCACAAGAACCACTCGGCTGATCCTTCTTCAATATGCCCTTCACCAACATGCAGTGTTTCCTTGATTGAATTAGCTCTCACACCAATATTTGGTCTAGAGCCTTTGCATTGAGGGCTATCTGAAAACGGCTGTGGCGCTGAAGTTGCCTGTGAATGTGGAGTTGGTGGCATGTGAAACCCGCATGTGGAGCATTCGTTTGTGTGGGATGCTCTACCAGGTTCATTCCTAGATAATGCACTCAAAGGGCACTAAGCATAGAGTGTGAAAACTGAGTTTCTTTGAGAGCTGCTTGGAAGATTGATGGTGTGTGAAGTTAGTGAGCCAAATGGAGTTGTTCTCCCACAAGAACCACTCGGCTGATCCTTCTTCAATATGCCCTTCACCAACATGCAGTGTTTCCTTGATTGAATTAGCTCTCACACCAATATTTGCGTCTAGAGCCTTTGCATTGAGGGCTATCTGCAAACGTCTGTGGCGCAGAAGTTGCCTGTGAATCTGGAGTTGGTGGCATGTGAAACCCGCATGTGGAGCATTCGTTTGTGTGGGATGCTCTACCAGGTTCATTTCAGTCCTAGGCATGCAATGGACACTAAGCATAGAGTGTGAAAACTGAGTTTCCTTGAGAGCTGCTTGGAAGCCTGATGGTGTGTGAAGTTAGTGAGCCAAATGGAGTTGTTCTCCCACAAGACCCACTCGGCTGATCCTTCTTCAATATGCCCTTCACCAACATGCAGTGTTTCCTTGATTGAATTATCTCTCATACCAATATTTGCGTCTAGAGCCTTTGCATTGAGGGCTATCTGAAAACGGCTGTGGCGCTGAAGTTGCCTGTGAATGTGGAGTTGGTGGCATGTGAAACCCGCATGTGGAGCATTCGTTTGTGTGGGATGCTGACCAAGCTTCATTTCAGTCCTAGGCACACAAAGAGCACTAAGCATAGAGTGTGAAAACTGAGTTTCCTTGAGAGCTGCTTGGAAGCCTGATGGTGTGTGAAGTTAGTGAGCCAAATGGAGTTGTTCTCCCACAAGAACCACTCGGCTGATCCTTCTTCAATATGCCCTTCACCAACATGCAGTGTTTCCTTGATTGAATTAGCTCTCACACCAATATTTGTGTCTAGAGCCTTTGCATTGAGGGCTATCTGAAAACGGCTGTGGCGCTGAAGTTGCCTGTGAATGTGGAGTTGGTGGCATGTGAAACCCGCATGTGGAGCATTCGTTTGTGTGGGATGCTCTACCAGGTTCATTCCTAGATAATGCACTCAAAGGGCACTAAGCATAGAGTGTGAAAACTGAGTTTCCTTGAGAGCTGCTTGGAAGCCTGATGGTGTGTGAAGTTAGTGAGCCAAATGGAGTTGTTCTCCCACAAGAACCACTCGGCTGATCCTTCTTCAATATGCCCTTCACCAACATGCAGTGTTTCCTTGATTGAATTAGCTCTCACACCAATATTTGCGTCTAGAGCCTTTGCATTGAGGGCTATCTGAAAACGGCTGTGGCGCTGAAGTTGCCTGTGAATGTGGAGTTGGTGGCATGTGAAACCCGCATGTGGAGCATTCGTTTGTGTGGGATGCTCTACCAGGTTCATTCCTAGATAATGCACTCAAAGGGCACTAAACATAGAGTGTGAAAACTGAGTTTCCTTGAGAGCTGCTTGGAAGCCTGATGGTGTGTGAAGTTAGTGAGCCAAATGGAGTTGTTCTCCCACAAGAACCACTCGGCTGATCCTTCTTCAATATGCCCTTCACCAACATGCAGTGTTTCCTTGATTGAATTAGCTCTCACACCAATATTTGTGTCTAGAGCCTTTGCATTGAGGGCTATCTGAAAACGGCTGTGGCGCTGAAGTTGCCTGTGAATGTGGAGTTGGTGGCATGTGAAACCCGCATGTGGAGCATTCGTTTGTGTGGGATGCTCTACCAGGTTCATTCCTAGATAATGCACTCAAAGGGCACTAAGCATAGAGTGTGAAAACTGAGTTTCCTTGAGAGCTGTTTGGAAGCCTGATCGTGTGTGAAGTTAGTGAGCCAAATGGAGTTGTTCTCTCACAAGAACCACTCGGCTGATCCTTCTTCAATATGCCCTTCACCAACATGCAGTGTTTCCTTGATTGAATTAGCTCTCACACCAATATTTGCGTCTAGAGCCTTTGCATTGAGGGCTATCTGAAAACGGCTGTGGCGCTGAAGTTGCCTGTGAATGTGGAGTTGGTGGCATGTGAAACCCGCATGTGGAGCATTCGTTTGTGTGGGATGCTCTACCAGGTTCATTCCTAGATAATGCACTCAAAGGGCACTAAGCATAGAGCGTGAAAACTGAGTTTCCTTGAGAGCTGCTTGGAAGCCTGATGGTGTGTGAAGTTAGTGAGCCAAATGAAGTTGTTCTCCCACAAGAACCACTCGGCTGATCCTTCTTCAATATGCCCTTCACCAACATGCAGTGTTTCCTTGATTGAATTAGCTCTCACACCAATATTTGCATCTAGAGCCTTTGCATTGAGGGCTATCTGAAAACGGCTGTGGCGCTGAAGTTGCCTGTGAATGTGGAGTTGGTGGCATGTGAAACCCGCATGTGGAGCATTCGTTTGTGTGGGAGGCTCTACCAGGTTCATTCCTAGACAATGCATTCAATGGGCACTAAACATAGAGTGTGAAAACTGAGTTTCCTTGAGAGCTGCTTGGAAGCCTGATGGTGTGTGAAGTTAGTGAGCCAAATGGAGTTGTTCTCCCACAAGAACCACTCGGCTGATCCTTCTTCAATATGCCCTTCACCAACATGCAGTGTTTCCTTGATTGAGTTAGCTCTCACACCAATATTTGTGTCTAGAGCCTTTGCATTGAGGGCTATCTGAAAACGGCTGTGGCGCTGAAGTTGCCTGTGAATGTGGAGTTGGTGGCATGTGAAACCCGCATGTGGAGCATTCGTTTGTGTGGGATGCTCTACCAGGTTCATTCCTAGATAATGCACTCAAAGGGCACTAAGCATAGAGTGTGAAAACTGAGTTTCCTTGAGAGCTGCTTGGAAGCCTGATGGTGTGTGAAGTTAGTGAGCCAAATGGAGTTGTTCTCCCACAAGAACCACTCGGCTGATCCTTCTTCAATATGCCCTTCACCAACATGCAGTGTTTCCTTGATTGAATTAGCTCTCACACCAATATTTGCGTCTAGAGCCTTTGCATTGAGGGCTATCTGAAAACGGCTGTGGCGCTGAAGTTGCCTGTGAATGTGGAGTTGGTGGCATGTGAAACCCGCATGTGGAGCATTCGTTTGTGTGGGATGCTGACCAAGCTTCATTTCAGTCCTAGGCACACAAAGAGCACTAAGCATAGAGTGTGAAAACTGAGTTTCCTTGAGAGCTGCTTGGAAGCCTGATGGTGTGTGAAGTTAGTGAGCCAAATGGAGTTGTTCTCCCACAAGAACCACTCGGCTGATCCTTCTTCAATATGCCCTTCACCAACATGCAGTGTTTCCTTGATTGAATTAGCTCTCACACCAATATTGGCGTCTAGAGCCTTTGCATTGAGGGCTATCTGAAAAAGGCTGTGGCGCTGAAGTTGCCTGTGAATGTGGAGTTGGTGGCATGTGAAATCCGCATGTGGAGCATTCGTTTGTGTGGGATGCTCTACCAGGTTCATTTCAGTCCTAGCCATACAAAGGGCACTAAGCATAGAGTGTGAAAACTGAGTTTCCTTGAGAGCTGCTTGGAAGCCTGATGGTGTGTGAAGTTAGTGAGCCAAATGGAGTTGTTCTCCCACAAGAACCACTCGGCTGATCCTTCTTCAATATGCCCTTCACCAACATGCAGTGTTTCCTTGATTGAATTAGCTCTCACACCAATATTGGCGTCTAGAGCCTTTGCATTGAGGGCTATCTGAAAATGGCTGTGGCGCTGAAGTTGCCTGTGAATGTGGAGTTGGTGGCATGTGAAACCCGCATGTGGAGCATTCGTTTGTGTGGTAAGCTGACCAAGATTCATTTCAGTCCTAGGCACACAAAGGGCACTAAGCATAGAGTGTGAAAACTGCGTTTCCTTGAGAGCTGCTTGGAAGCCTGATGGTGTGTGAAGTTAGTGAGCCAAATGGAGTTATTCTCCCACAAGAACCACTCGACTGATCCTTCTTCAATATGCCCTTCACCAACATGCAGTGTTTCCTTGATTGAATTAGCTCTCACACCAATATTTGCGTCTAGAGCCTTTGCATTGAGGGCTATCTGAAAACGGCTGTGGCGCTGAAGTTGCCTGTGAATGTGAAGTTGGTGGCATGTGAAACCCGCATGTGGAGCATTCGTTTGTGTGGGATGCTCTACCAGGTTCATTCCTAGATAATGCACTCAAAGGCCACTAAGCCTAGAGTGTGAAAACTGAGTTTCCTTGAGAGCTGCTTGGAAGCCTGATGGTGTGTGAAGTTAGTGAGCCAAATGGAGTTGTTCTCCCACAAGAACCACTCGGCTTATCCTTCTTCAATATGCCTTTCACCAACATGCAGTGTTTCCTTGATTGAATTAGCTCTCACACCAATATTTGCGTCTAGAGCCTTTGCATTGAGGGCTATCTGAAAACGGCTGTGGCGCTGAAGTTGCCTGTGAATGTGGAGTTGGTGGCATGTGAAACCCGCATGTGGAGCATTCGTTTGTGTGGGATGCTCTACCAGGTTCATTTCAGTCCTTGCCATACAAAGGGCACTAAGCATAGAGTGTGAAAACTGAGTTTCCTTGAGAGCTGCTTGGAAGCCTGATGGTGTGTGAAGTTAGTGAGCCAAATGGAGTTGTTCTCCCACAAGAACCACTCTGCTGATCCTTCTTCAATATGCCCTTCACCAACATGCAGTGTTTCCTTGATTGAATTAGCTCTCACACCAATATTTGCGTCTAGAGCCTTTGCATTGAGGGCTATCTGAAAACGGCTGTGGCGCTGAAGTTGCCTGTGAATGTGGAGTTGGTGGCATGTGAAACCCGCATGTGGAGCATTCGTTTGTGTGGGATGCTCTACCAGGTTCATTCCTAGATAATGCACTCAAAGGGCACTAAGCATAGAGTGTGAAAACTGAGTTTCCTTGAGAGCTGCTTGGAAGCCTGATGGTGTGTGAAGTTAGTGAGCCAAATGGAGTTGTTCTCCCACAAGAACCACTCGGCTGATCCTTCTTCAATATGCCCTTCACCAACATGCAGTGTTTCCTTGATTGAATTAGCTCTCACACCAATATTTGCGTCTAGAGCCTTTGCATTGAGGGCTATCTGAAAACAGCTGTGGCGCTGAAGTTGCCTGTGAATGTGGAGTTGGTGGCATGTGAAACCCGCATGTGGAGCATTCGTTTGTGTGGGATGCTCTACCAGGTTCATTCCTAGATAATGCACTCAAAGGGCACTAAGCATAGAGTGTGAAAACTGAGTTTCCTTGAGAGCTGCTTGGAAGCCTGATGATGTGTGAAGTTAGTGAGCCAAATGGAGTTGTTCTCCCACAAGAACCACTCGACTGATCCTTTTTCAATATGCCCTTCACCAACATGCAGTGTTTCCTTGATTGAATTAGCTCTCACACCAATATTTGCGTCTAGAGCCTTTGCATTGAGGGCTATCTGAAAACGGCTGTGGCGCTGAAGTTGCCTGTGAATGTGGAGTTGGTGGCATGTGAAACCCGCATGTGGAGCATTCGTTTGTGTGGGATGCTCTACCAGGTTCATTTCAGTCATAGCCAAAGAAAGGGCACTAAGCATAGAGTGTGAAAACTGAGTTTCCTTGAGAGCTGCTTGGAAGCCTGATGGTGTGTGAAGTTAGTGAGCCAAATGGAGTTGTTCTCCCACAAGAACCACTCGGCTGATCCTTCTTCAATATGCCCTTCACCAACATGCAGTGTTTCCTTGATTGAATTAGCTCTCACACCAATATTTGCGTCTAGAGCCTTTGCATTGAGGGCTATCTGAAAACGGCTGTGGCGCTGAAGTTGCCTGTGAATGTGGAGTTGGTGGCATGTGAAACCCGCATGTGGAGCATTCGTTTGTGTGGGATGCTCTACCAGGTTCATTCCTAGATAATGCACTCAAAGGGCACTAAGCCTAGAGTGTGAAAACTGAGTTTCCTTGAGAGCTGCTTGGAAGCCTGATGGTGTGTGAAGTTAGTGAGCCAAATGGAGTTGTTCTCCCACAAGAACCACTCGGCTGATCCTTCTTCAATATGCCCTTCACCAACATGCAGTGTTTCCTTGATTGAATTAGCTCTCACACCAATATTTGCGTCTAGAGCCTTTGCATTGAGGGCTATCTGAAAACAGCTGTGGCGCTGAAGTTGCCTGTGAATGTGGAGTTGGTGGCATGTGAAACCCGCATGTGGAGCATTCGTTTGTGTGGGATGCTCTACCAGGTTCATTCCTAGATAATGCACTCAAAGGGCACTAAGCATAGACTGTGAAAACTGAGTTTCTTTGAGAGCTGCTTGGAAACCTGATGGTGTGTGAAGTTAGTGAGCCAAATGGAGTTGTTCTCCCACAAGAACCACTCGGCTGATCCTTCTTCAATATGCCCTTCACCAACATGCAGTGTTTCCTTGATTGAATTAGCTCTCACACCAATATTTGCGTCTAGAGCCTTTGCATTAAGGGCTATCTGAAAACGGCTGTGGCGCTGAAGTTGCCTGTGAATGTGGAGTTGGTGGCATGTGAAACCCGCATGTGGAGCATTCGTTTGTGTGGGATGCTCTACCAGGTTCATTTCAGTCCTAGGCATGCAATGGGCACTAAGCATAGAGTGTGAAAACTGAGTTTCCTTGAGAGCTGCTTGGAAGCCTGATGGTGTGTGAAGTTAGTGAGCCAAATGGAGTTGTTCTCCCACAAGAACCACTCGGCTGATCCTTCTTCAATATGCCCTTCACCAACATGCAGTGTTTCCTTGATTGAATTAGCTCTCACACCAATATTTGCGTCTAGAGCCTTTGCATTGAGGGCTATCTGAAAACGGCTGTGGCGCTGAAGTTGCCTGTGAATGTGGAGTTGGTGGCATGTGAAACCCGCATGTGGAGCATTCGTTTGTGTGGGATGCTCTACCAGGTTCATTTCAGTCCTAGGCACTCAAAGGGCACTAAGCATAGAGTGTGAAAACTGAGTTTCCTTGAGAGCTGCTTGGAAGCCTGATGGTGTGTGAAGTTAGTGAGCCAAATGGAGTTGTTCTCCCACAAGAACCACTCGGCTGATCCTTCTTCAATATGCCCTTCACCAACATGCAGTGTTTCCTTGATTGAATTAGCTCTCACACCAATATTTGCGTCTAGAGCCTTTGCATTGAGGGCTATCTGAAAACGGCTGTGGCGCTGAAGTTGCCTGTGAATGTGGAGTTGGTGGCATGTGAAACCCGCATGTGGAGCATTCGTTTGTGTGGGATGCTCTACCAGGTTCATTTCAGTCCTAGGCATGCAATGGGCACTAAGCATAGAGTGTGAAAACTGAGTTTCCCTGAGAGCTGCTTGGAAGCCTGATGGTGTGTGAAGTTAGTGAGCCAAATGGAGTTGTTCTCCCACAAGAACCACTCGGCTGATCCTTCTTCAATATGCCCTTCACCAACATGCAGTGTTTCCTTGATTGAATTAGCTTTCACACCAATATTTGCGTCTAGAGCCTTTGCATTGAGGGCTATCTGAAAACGGCTGTGGCGCTGAAGTTGCCTGTGAATGTGGAGTTGGTGGCATGTGAAACCCGCATGTGGAGCATTCGTTTGTGTGGGATGCTGACCAAGCTTCATTTCAGTCCTAGGCACACAAAGAGCACTAAGCATAGAGTGTGAAAACTGAGTTTCCTTGAGAGCTGCTTGGAAGCCTGATGGTGTGTGAAGTTAGTGAGCCAAATGGAGTTGTTCTCCCACAAGAACCACTCGGCTGATCCTTATTCAATATGCCCTTCACCAACATGCAGTGTTTCCTTGATTGAATTAGCTCTCACACCAATATTTGCGTCTAGAGCCTTTGCATTGAGGGCTATCTGAAAACGGCTGTGGCGCTGAAGTTGCCTGTGAATGTGGAGTTGGTGGCATGTGAAACCCGCATGTGGAGCATTCGTTTGTGTGGGATGCTCTACCAGGTTCATTCCTAGATAATGCACTCAAAGGGCACTAAGCATAGAGTGTGAAAACTGAGTTTCTTTGAGAGCTGCTTGGAAGCCTGATGGTGTGTGAAGTTAGTGAGCCAAATGGAGTTGTTCTCCCACAAGAACCACTCGGGTGATCCTTCTTCAATATGCCCTTCACCAACATGCAGTGTTTCCTTGATTGAGTTAGCTCTCACACCAATATTTGCGTCTAGAGCCTTTGCATTGAGGGCTATCTGAAAATGGCTGTGGCGCTGAAGTTGCCTGTGAATGTGGAGTTGGTGGCATGTGAAACCCGCATGTGGAGCATTCGTTTGTGTGGGATGCTCTACCAGGTTCATTTCAGTCCTAGCCATACAAAGGGCACTAAGCATAGAGTGTGAAAACTGAGTTTCCTTGAGAGCTGCTTGGAAGCCTGATGGTGTGTGAAGTTAGTGAGCCAAATGGAGTTGTTCTCCCACAAGAACCACTCGGCTGATCCTTCTTCAATATGCCCTTCACCAACATGCAGTGTTTCCTTGATTGAATTAGCTCTCACACCAATATTGGCGTCTAGAGCCTTTGCATTGAGGGCTATCTGAAAATGGCTGTGGCGCTGAAGTTGCCTGTGAATGTGGAGTTGGTGGCATGTGAAACCCGCATGTGGAGCATTCGTTTGTGTGGGAAGCTGACCAAGATTCATTTCAGTGGTAGGCACACAAAGGGCACTAAGCATAGAGTGTGAAAACTGAGTTTCCTTGAGAGCTGCTTGGAAGCCTGATGGTGTGTGAAGTTAGTGAGCCAAATGGAATTGTTCTCCCACAAGAACCACTCGGCTTATCCTTCTTCAATATGCCTTTCACCAACATGCAGTGTTTCCTTGATTGAATTAGCTCTCACACCAATATTTGCGTCTAGAGCCTTTGCATTGAGGGCTATCTGAAAACGGCTGTGGCGCTGAAGTTGCCTGTGAATGTGGAGTTGGTGGCATGTGAAACCCGGATGTGGAGCATTCGTTTGTGTGGGATGCTCTACCAGGTTCATTTCAGTCCTTGCCATACAAAGGGGACTAAGCATAGAGTGTGAAAACTGAGTTTCCTTGAGAGCTGCTTGGAAGCCTGATGGTGTGTGAAGTTAGTGAGCCAAATGGAGTTGTTCTCCCACAAGAACCACTCTGCTGATCCTTCTTCAATATGCCCTTCACCAACATGCAGTGTTTCCTTGATTGAATTAGCTCTCACACCAATATTTGCGTCTAGAGCCTTTGCATTGAGGGCTATCTGAAAACGGCTGTGGCGCTGAAGTTGCCTGTGAATGTGGAGTTGGTGGCATGTGAAAACCGCATGTGGAGCATTCGTTTGTGTGGGATGCTCTACCAGGTTCATTCCTAGATAATGCACTCAAAGGGCACTAAGCATAGAGTGTGAAAACTGAGTTTCCTTGAGAGCTGCTTGGAAGCCTGATGGTGTGTGAAGTTAGTGAGTCAAATGGAGTTGTTCTCCCACAAGAACCACTCGGCTGATCCTTCTTCAATATGCCCTTCACCAACATGCAGTGTTTCCTTGATTGAATTAGCTCTCACACCAATATTTGCGTCTAGAGCCTTTGCATTGAGGGCTATCTGAAAACGGCTGTGGCGCTGAAGTTGCCTGTGAATGTGGAGTTGGTGGCATGTGAAACCCGCATGTGGAGCATTCGTTTGTGTGGGATGCTCTACCAGGTTCATTCCTAGATAATGCACTCAAAGGGCACTAAGCCTAGAGTGTGAAAACTGAGTTTCCTTGAGAGCTGCTTGGAAGCCTGATGGTGTGTGAAGTTAGTGAGCCAAATGGAGTTGTTCTCCCACAAGAACCACTCGGCTGATCCTTCTTCAATATGCCCTTCACCAACATGCAGTGTTTCCTTGATTGAATTAGCTCTCACACCAATATTTGCGTCTAGAGCCTTTGCATTGAGGGCTATCTGAAAACGGCTGTGGCGCTGAAGTTGCCTGTGAATGTGGAGTTGGTGGCATGTGAAACCCGCATGTGGAGCATTCGTTTGTGTGGGATGCTCTACCAGGTTCATTTCAGTCCTAGCCATACAAAGGGCACTAAGCATAGAGCGTGAAAACTGAGTTTCCTTGAGAGCTGCTTGGAAGCCTGATGGTGTGTGAAGTTAGTGAGCCAAATGGAGTTGTTCTCCCACAAGAACCACTCGGCTGATCCTTCTTCAATATGCCCTTCACCAACATGCAGTGTTTCCTTGATTGAATTAGCTCTCACACCAATATTTGCGTCTAGAGCCTTTGCATTGAGGGCTATCTGAAAACGGCTGTGGCGCTGAACTTGCCTGTGAATGTGGAGTTGGTGGCATGTGAAACCCGCATGTGGAGCATTCGTTTGTGTGGGATGCTGACCAAGCTTCATTTCAGTCCTAGGCACAAAAGGGCACTAAGCCTAGAGTGTGAAAACTGAGTTTCCTTGAGAGCTGCTTGGAAGCCTGATGGTGTGTGAAGTTAGTGAGCCAAATGGAGTTGTTCTCCCACAAGAACCACTCGGCTGATCCTTCTTCAATATGCCCTTCACCAACATGCAGTGTTTCCTTGATTGAATTAGCTCTCACACCAATATTTGCGTCTAGAGCCTTTGCATTGAGGGCTATCTGAAAACGGCTGTGGCGCTGAAGTTGCCTGTGAATGTGGAGTTGGTGGCATGTGAAACCCGCATGTGGAGCATTCGTTTGTGTGGGATGCTCTACCAGGTTCATTTCTGTCCTAGCCATACAAAGGGCACTAAGCATAGAGCGTGAAAACTGAGTTTCCTTGAGAGCTGCTTGGAAGCCTGATGGTGTGTGAAGTTAGTGAGCCAAATGGAGTTGTTCTCCAACAAGAACCACTCGGCTGATCCTTATTCAATATGCCCTTCACCAACATGCAGTGTTTCCTTGATTGAATTAGCTCTCACACCAATATTTGCGTCTAGAGCCTTTGCATTGAGGGCTATCTGAAAACGGCTGTGGCGCTGAAGTTGCCTGTGAATGTGGAGTTGGTGGCATGTGAAACCCGCATGTGGAGCATTCGTTTGTGTGGGAAGCTGACCAAGCTTCATTTCAGTGGTAGGCACACAAAGGGCACTAAGCATAGAGTGTGAAAACTGAGTTTCCTTGAGAGCTGCTTGGAAGCCTGATGGTGTGTGAAGTTAGTGAGCCAAATGGAGTTGTTCTCCCACAAGAACCACTCGACTGATCCTTCTTCAATATGCCCTTCACCAACATGCAGTGTTTCCTTGATTGAATTAGCTCTCACACCAATATTTGCGTCTAGAGCCTTTGCATTGAGGGCTATCTGAAAACGGCTGTGGCGCTGAAGATGCCTGTACATGTGGAGTTGGTGGCATGTGAAACCCGCATGTGGAGCATTCGTTTGTGTGGGATGCTCTACCAGGTTCATTCCTAGATAATGCACTCAAAGGGCACTAAGCATAGAGTGTGAAAACTGAGTTTCCTTGAGAGCTGCTTGGAAGCCTGATGGTGTGTGAAGTTAGTGAGCCAAATGGAGTTGTTCTCCCACAAGAACCACTCGGCTGATCCTTCTTCAATATGCCCTTCACCAACATGCAGTGTTTCCTTGATTGAATTAGCTCTCACACCAATATTTGCGTCTAGAGCCTTTGCATTGAGGGCTATCTGAAAACGGCTGTGGCGCTGAAGTTGCCTGTGAATGTGGAGTTGGTGGCATGTGAAACCCGCATGTGGAGCATTCGTTTGTGTGGGATGCTCTACCAGGTTCATTTCAGTCCTAGCCATACAAAGGGCACTAAGCATAGAGTGTGAAAACTGAGTTTCCTTGAGAGCTGCTTGGAAGCCTGATGGTGTGTGAAGTTAGTGAGCCAAATGGAGTTGTTCTCCCACAAGAACCACTCGGCTGATCCTTCTTCAATATACCCTTCACCAACATGCAGTGTTTCCTTGATTGAATTAGCTCTCACACCAATATTTGCGTCTAGAGCCTTTGCATTGAGGGCTATCAGAAAACGGCTGTGGCGCTGAAGTTGACTGTGAATCTGGAGTTGGTGGCACGTGAAACCCGCATGTGGAGCATTCGTTTGTGTGGGATGCTCTACCAGGTTCATTCCTAGATAATGCACTCAAAGGGCACTAAGCATAGAGTGTGAAAACTGAGTTTCCTTGAGAGCTGCTTGGAAGCCTGATGGTGTGTGAAGTTAGTGAGCCAAATGGAGTTGTTCTCCCACAAGAACCACTCTGCTGATTCTTCTTCAATATGCCCTTCACCAACATGCAGTGTTTCCTTGATTGAATTAGCTCTCACACCAATATTTGCGTCTAGAGCCTTTGCATTGAGGGCTATCTGAAAACAGCTGTGGCGCTGAAGTTGCCTGTGAATGTGGAGTTGGTGGCATGTGAAACCCGCATGTGGAGCATTCGTTTGTGTGGGATGCTGACCAAGCTTCATTTCAGTCCTAGGCACACAAAGAGCACTAAGCATAGAGTGTGAAAACTGAGTTTCCTTGAGAGCTGCTTGGAAGCCTGATGGTGTGTGAAGTTAGTGAGCCAAATGGAGTTGTTCTCCCACAAGAACCACTCGGCTGATCCTTCTTCAATATGCCCTTCACCAACATGCAGTGTTTCCTTGATTGAATTAGCTCTCACACCAATATTTGCGTCTAGAGCCTTTGCATTAAGGGCTATCTGAAAACGGCTGTGGCGCTGAAGTTTCCTGTGAATGTGGAGTTGGTGGCATGTGAAACCCGCATGTGGAGCATTCGTTTGTGTGGGATGCTGACCAAGCTTCATTTCAGTCCTAGGCACACAAAGAGCACTAAGCATAGAGTGTGAAAACTGAGTTTCCTTGAGAGCTGCTTGGAAGCCTGATGGTGTGTGAAGTTAGTGAGCCAAATGGAGTTGTTCTCCCACAAGAACCACTCGGCTGATCCTTCTTCAATATACCCTTCACCAACATGCAGTGTTTCCTTGATTGAATTAGCTCTCACACCAATATTTGCGTCTAGAGCCTTTGCATTGAGGGCTATCTGAAAACGGCTGTGGCGCAGAAGTTGACTGTGAATCTGGAGTTGGTGGCATGTGAAACCCGCATGTGGAGCATTCGTTTGTGCGGGATGCTCTCCAAGCTTCATTTCAGTCCTAGGCATGCGATGGGCACTAAGCATAGAGTGTGAAAACTGAGTTTCCTTGAGAGCTGCTTGGAAGCCTGATGGTGTGTGAAGTTAGTGAGCCAAATGGAGTTGTTCTCCCACAAGAACCACTCGGCTGATCCTTCTTCAATATGCCCTTCACCAACATGCAGTGTTTCCTTGATTGAATTAGCTCTCACACCAATATTTGCGTCTAGAGCCTTTGCATTGAGGGCTATCTGAAAACAGCTGTGGCGCTGAAGTTGCCTGTGAATGTGGAGTTGGTGGCATGTGAAACCCGCATGTGGAGCATTCGTTTGTGTGGGATGCTCTACCAGGTTCATTCCTAGATAATGCACTCAAAGGGCACTAAGCATAGAGTGTGAAAACTGAGTTTCCTTGAGAGCTGCTTGGAAGCCTGATGGTGTGTGAAGTTAGTGAGCCAAATGGAGTTGTTCTCCCACAAGAACCACTCGGCTGATCCTTCTTCAATATGCCCTTCACCAACATGCAGTGTTTCCTTGATTGAATTAGCTCTCACACCAATATTTGCGTCTAGAGCCTTTGCATTGAGGGCTATCTGAAAATGGCTGTGGCGCTGAAGTTGCCTGTGAATGTGTAGTTGGTGGCATGTGAAACCCGCATGTGGAGCATTCGTTTGTGTGGGATGTCTACCAGGTTCATTTCAGTCCTAGCCATACAAAGGGCGCTAAGCATAGAGCGTGAAAACTGAGTTTCCTTGAGAGCTGCTTGGAAGCCTGATGGTGTGTGAAGTTAGTGAGCCAAATGGAGTTGTTCTCCCACAAGAACCACTCGGCTGATCCTTCTTCAATATGCCCTTCACCAACATGCAGTGTTTCCTTGATTGAATTAGCTCTCACACCAATATTTGCGTCTAGAGCCTTTGCATTGAGGGCTATCTGAAAACGGCTGTGGCGCTGAAGTTGCCTGTGAATGTGGAGTTGGTGGCATGTGAAACCCGCATGTGGAGCATTCGTTTGTGTGGGATGCTCTACCAGGTTCATTCCTAGATAATGCACTCAAAGGGCACTAAGCATAGAGTGTGAAAACTGAGTTTCTTTGAGAGCTGCTTGGAAGCCTGATGGTGTGTGAAGTTAGTGAGCCAAATGGAGTTGTTCTCCCACAAGAACCACTCGGCTGATCCTTCTTCAATATGCCCTTCACCAACATGCAGTGTTTCCTTGATTGAATTAGCTCTCACACCAATATTTGCGTCTAGAGCCTTTGCATTGAGGGCTATCTGAAAATGGCTGTGGCGCTGAAGTTGCCTGTGAATGTGGAGTTGGTGGCATGTGAAACCCGCATGTGGAGCATTCGTTTGTGTGGGATGCTCTACCAGGTTCATTTCAGTCCTAGCCATACAAAGGGCACTAAGCATAGAGCGTGAAAACTGAGTTTCCTTGAGAGCTGCTTGGAAGCCTGATGGTGTGTGAAGTTAGTGAGCCAAATGGAGTTGTTCTCCCACAAGAACCACTCGGCTGATCCTTCTTCAATATGCCCTTCACCAACATGCAGTGTTTCCTTGATTGAATTAGCTCTCACACCAATATTTGCGTCTAGAGCCTTTGCATTAAGGGCTATCTGAAAACGGCTGTGGCGCTGAAGTTGCCTGTGAATGTGGAGTTGGTGGCATGTGAAACCCGCATGTGGAGCATTCGTTTGTGTGGGATGCTGACCAAGCTTCATTTCAGTCCTAGGCACACAAAAAGCACTAAGCATAGAGTGTGAAAACTGAGTTTCCTTGAGAGCTGCTTGGAAGCCTGATGGTGTGTGAAGTTAGTGAGCCAAATGGAGTTGTTCTCCCACAAGAACCACTCGGCTGATGCTTCTTCAATATACCCTTCACCAACATGCAGTGTTTCCTTGATTGAATTAGCTCTCACACCAATATTTGCGTCTAGAGCCTTTGCATTGAGGGCTATCTGAAAACGGCTGTGGCGCAGTTGACTGTGAATCTGGAGTTGGTGGCATGTGAAACCCGCATGTGGAGCATTCGTTTGTGTGGGATGCTGACCAAGCTTCATTTCAGTCCTAGGCATGCAATGGGCACTAAGCATAGAGTGTGAAAACTGAGTTTCCTTGAGAGCTGCTTGGAAGCCTGATGGTGTGTGAAGTTAGTGAGCCAAATGGAGTTGTTCTCCCACAAGAACCCCTCGGCTGATCCTTCTTCAATATGCCCTTCACCAACATGCAGTGTTTCCTTGATTGAATTAGCTCTCACACCAATATTTGCGTCTAGAGCCTTTGCATTGAGGGCTATCTGAAAACAGCTGTGGCGCTGAAGTTGCCTGTGAATGTGGAGTTGGTGGCATGTGAAACCCGCATGTGGAGCATTCGTTTGTGTGGGATGCTCTACCAGGTTCATTCCTAGATAATGCACTCAAAGGGCACTAAGCATAGACTGTGAAAACTGAGTTTCCTTGAGAGCTGCTTGGAAGCCTGATGGTGTGTGAAGTTAGTGAGCCAAATGGAGTTGTTCTCCCACAAGAACCACTCGGCTGATCCTTCTTCAATATGCCCTTCACCAACATGCAGTGTTTCCTTGATTGAATTAGCTCTCACACCAATATTTGCGTCTAGAGCCTTTGCATTGAGGGCTATCTGAAAATGGCTGTGGCGCTGAAGTTGCCTGTGAATGTGGAGTTGGTGGCATGTGAAACCCGCATGTGGAGCATTCGTTTGTGTGGGATGCTCTACCAGGTTCATTTCAGTCCTAGCCATACAAAGGGCGCTAAGCATAGAGCGTGAAAACTGAGTTTCCTTGAGAGCTGCTTGGAAGCCTGATGGTGTGTGAAGTTAGTGAGCCAAATGGAGTTGTTCTCCCACAAGAACCACTCTGCTGATCCTTCTTCAATATGCCCTTCACCAACATGCAGTGTTTCCTTGATTGAATTAGCTCTCACACCAATATTTGCGTCTAGAGCCTTTGCATTGAGGGCTATCTGAAAACGGCTGTGGCGCTGAAGTTGCCTGTGAATGTGGAGTTGGTGGCATGTGAAACCCGCATGTGGAGCATTCGTTTGTGTGGGATGCTCTACCAGGTTCATTCCTAGATAATGCACTCAAAGGGCACTAAGCATAGAGTGTGAAAACTGAGTTTCTTTGAGAGCTGCTTGGAAGCCTGATGGTGTGTGAAGTTAGTGAGCCAAATGGAGTTGTTCTCCCACAAGAACCACTCGGCTGATCCTTCTTCAATATGCCCTTCACCAACATGCAGTGTTTCCTTGATTGAATTAGCTCTCACACCAATATTTGCGTCTAGAGCCTTTGCATTGAGGGCTATCTGAAAATGGCTGTGGCGCTGAAGTTGCCTGTGAATGTGTAGTTGGTGGCATGTGAAACCCGCATGTGGAGCATTCGTTTGCGTGGGATGCTCTACCAGGTTCATTTCAGTCCTAGCCATACAAAGGGCACTAAGCATAGAGCGTGAAAACTGAGTTTCCTTGAGAGCTGCTTGGAAGCCTGATGGTGTGTGAAGTTAGTGAGCCAAATGGAGTTGTTCTCCCACAAGAACCACTCGGCTGATCCTTCTTCAATATGCCCTTCACCAACATGCAGTGTTTCCTTGATTGAATTAGCTCTCACACCAATATTTGCGTCTAGAGCCTTTGCATTGAGGGCTATCTGAAAACGGCTGTGGCGCTGAAGTTGCCTGTGAATGTGGAGTTGGTGGCATGTGAAACCCGCATGTGGAGCATTCGTTTGTGTGGGATGCTGACCAAGCTTCATTTCAGTCCTAGGCACACAAAGAGCACTAAGCATAGAGTGTGAAAACTGAGTTTCCTTGAGAGCTGCTTGGAAGCCTGATGGTGTGTGAAGTTAGTGAGCCAAATGGAGTTGTTCTCCCACAAGAACCACTCGGCTGATCCTTCTTCAATATACCCTTCACCAACATGCAGTGTTTCCTTGATTGAATTAGCTCTCACACCAATATTTGCGTCTAGAGCCTTTGCATTGAGGGCTATCTGAAAACGGCTGTGGCGCAGTTGACTGTGAATCTGGAGTTGGTGGCATGTGAAACCCGCATGTGGAGCATTCGTTTGTGTGGGATGCTGACCAAGCTTCATTTCAGTCCTAGGCATGCAATGGGCACTAAGCATAGAGTGTGAAAACTGAGTTTCCTTGAGAGCTGCTTGGAAGCCTGATGGTGTGTGAAGTTAGTGAGCCAAATGGAGTTGTTCTCCCACAAGAACCCCTCGGCTGATCCTTCTTCAATATGCCCTTCACCAACATGCAGTGTTTCCTTGATTGAATTAGCTCTCACACCAATATTTGCGTCTAGAGCCTTTGCATTGAGGGCTATCTGAAAACAGCTGTGGCGCTGAAGTTGCCTGTGAATGTGGAGTTGGTGGCATGTGAAACCCGCATGTGGAGCATTCGTTTGTGTGGGATGCTCGACCAAGGTTCATTCGTCTAGATAATGCACACAAAGGGCACTAAGCATAGAGTGTGAAAACTGAGTTTCTTGAGAGCTGCTTGGAAGCCTGATGGTGTGTGAAGTTAGTGAGCCAAATGGAGTTGTTCTCCCACAAGAACCACTCGGCTGATCCTTCTTCAATATGCCCTTCACCAACATGCAGTGTTTCCTTGATTGAATTAGCTCTCACACCAATATTTGCGTCTAGAGCCTTTGCATTGAGGGCTATCTGAAAACGGCTGTGGCGCTGAAGTTGCCTGTGAATGTGGAGTTGGTGGCATGTGAAACCCGCATGTGGAGCATTCGTTTGTGTGGGATGCTCTACCAGGTTCATTCCTAGATAATGCATTCAAAGGGCACTAAACATAGAGTGAAAACTGAGTTTCCTTGAGAGCTGCTTGGAAGCCTGATGGTGTGTGAAGTTAGTGAGCCAAATGGAGTTGTTCTCCCACAAGAACCACTCGGCTGATCCTTCTTCAATATGCCCTTCACCAACATGCAGTGTTTCCTTGATTGAATTAGCTCTCACACCAATATTTGCGTCTAGAGCCTTTGCATTGAGGGCTATCTGAAAACGGCTGTGGCGCTGAAGTTGCCTGTGAATGTGGAGTTGGTGGCATGTGAAACCCGCATGTGGAGCATTCGTTTGCGTGGGATGCTCTACCAGGTTCATTCCTAGATAATGCACTCAAAGGGCACTAAGCATAGAGTGTGAAAACTGAGTTTCCTTGAGAGCTGCTTGGAAGCCTGATGGTGTGTGAAGTTAGTGAGCCAAATGGAGTTGTTCTCCCACAAGAACCACTCGGCTGATCCTTCTTCAATATGCCCTTCACCAACATGCAGTGTTTCCTTGATTGAATTAGCTCTCACACCAATATTTGCGTCTAGAGCATTTGCATTGAGGGCTATCTGAAAACGGCTGTGGCGCTGAAGTTGCCTGTGAATGTGGAGTTGTTGGCATGTGAAACCCGCATGTGGAGCATTCGTTTGTGTGGGATGCTGACCAAGCTTCATTTCAGTCCTAGGCACACAAAGAGCACTAAGCATAGAGTGTGAAAACTGAGTTTCCTTGAGGAGCTGCTTGGAAGCCTGATGGTGTGTGAAGTTAGTGAGCCAAATGGAGTTGTTCTCCCACAAGAACCACTCGGCTGATCCTTCTTCAATATGCCCTTCACCAACATGCAGTGTTTCCTTGATTGAATTAGCTCTCACACCAATATTTGCGTCTAGAGCCTTTGCATTGAGGGCTATCTGAAAACGGCTGTGGCGCTGAAGTTGCCTGTGAATGTGGAGTTGGTGGCATGTGAAACCCGCATGTGGAGCATTCGTTTGTGTGGGATGCTCTACCTGGTTCATTTCAGTCCTAGCCATACAAAGGGCACTAAGCATAGAGTGTGAAAACTGAGTTTCCTTGAGTGCTGCTTGGAAGCCTGATGGTGTGTGAAGTTAGTGAGCCAAATGGAGTTGTTCTCCCACAAGAACCACTCGGCTGATCCTTCTTCAATATGCCCTTCACCAACATGCAGTGTTTCCTTGATTGAATTAGCTCTCACACCAATATTTGCGTCTACAGCCTTTGCATTGAGGGCTATCTGAAAACGGCTGTGGCGCTGAAGTTGCCTGTGAATGTGGAGTTGGTGGCATGTGAAACCGGCATGTGGAGCATTCGTTTGCGTGGGATGCTCTACCAGGTTCATTCCTAGATAATGCACTCAAAGGGCACTAAGCATAGAGTGTGAAAACTGAGTTTCCTTGAGAGCTGCTTGGAAGCCTGATGGTGTGTGAAGTTAGTGAGCCAAATGGAGTTGTTCTCCCACAAGAACCACTCGGCTGATCCTTCTTCAATATGCCCTTCACCAACATGCAGTGTTTCCTTGATTGAATTAGCTCTCACACCAATATTTGTGTCTAGAGCCTTTGCATTGAGGGCTATCTGAAAACGGCTGTGGCGCTGAAGTTGCCTGTGAATGTGGAGTTGGTGGCATGTGAAACCCGCATGTGGAGCATTCGTTTGTGTGGGATGCTGACCAAGCTTCCTTTCAATCCTAGCCATACAAAGGGCACTAAGCATAGAGTGTGAAAACTGAGTTTCCTTGAGAGCTGCTTGGAAGCCTGATGGTGTGTGAAGTTAGTGAGCCAAATGGAGTTGTTCTCCCACAAGAACCACTCGGCTGATCCTTCTTCAATATGCCCTTCACCAACATGCAGTGTTTCCTTGATTGAATTATCTCTCATACCAATATTTGTGTCTAGAGCCTTTGCATTGAGGGCTATCTGAAAACGGCTGTGGCGCTGAAGTTGCCTGTGAATGTGGAGTTGGTGGCATGTGAAACCCGCATGTGGAGCATTCGTTTGTGTGGGATGCTCTACCAGGTTCATTCCTAGATAATGCACTCAAAGGGCACTAAACATAGAGTGTTAAAACTGAGTTTCCTTGAGAGCTGCTTGGAAGCCTGATGGTGTGTGAAGTTAGTGAGCCAAATGGAATTGTTCTCCCACAAGAACCACTCGGCTGATCCTTCTTCAATATGCCCTTCACCAACATGCAGTGTTTCCTTGATTGAATTAGCTCTCACACCAATATTTGCGTCTAGAGCCTTTGCATTGAGGGCTATCTGAATACGGCTGTGGCGCTGAAGTTGCCTGTGAATGTGGAGTTGGTGGCATGTGAAACCCGCAAGTGGAGCATTCGTTTATGTGGGATGCTGACCAAGCTTCATTTCAGTCCTAGGCACTCAAAGGGCACTAAGCATAGAGTGTGAAAACTGAGTTTCCTTGAGAGCTGCTTGGAAGCCTGATGGTGTGTGAAGTTAGTGAGCCAAATGGAGTTGTTCTCCCACAAGAACCACTCGGCTGATCCTTCTTCAATATGCCCTTCACCAACATGCAGTGTTTCCTTGATTGAATTAGCTCTCACACCAATATTTGCGTCTAGAGCCTTTGCATTGAGGGCTATCTGAAAACGGCTGTGGCGCTGAAGTTGCCTGTGAATGTGGAGTTGGTGGCATGTGAAACCCGCATGTGGAGCATTCGTTTGTGTGGGATGCTCTACCAGGTTCATTCCTAGATAATGCACTCAAAGGGCACTAAACATAGAGTGTGAAAACTGAGTTTCCTTGAGAGCTGCTTGGAAGCCTGATGGTGTGTGAAGTTAGTGAGCCAAATGGAGTTGTTCTCCCACAAGAACCACTCGGCTGATCCTTCTTCAATATGCCCTTCACCAACATGCAGTGTTTCCTTGATTGAATTAGCTCTCACACCAATATTTGTGTCTAGAGCCTTTGCATTGAGGGCTATCTGAAAACGGCTGTGGCGCTGAAGTTGCCTGTGAATGTGGAGTTGGTGGCATGTGAAACCCGCATGTGGAGCATTCGTTTGTGTGGGATGCTGACCAAGCTTGATTTCAGTCCTAGGCACACAAAGAGCACTAAGCATAGAGTGTGAAAACTGAGTTTCCTTGAGAGCTGCTTGGAAGCCTGATGGTGTGTGAAGTTAGTGAGCCAAATGAAGTTGTTTTCCCACAAGAACCACTCGACTGATCCTTCTTCAATATGCCCTTCACCAACATGCAATGTTTCCTTGATTGAATTAGCTCTCACACCAATATTTGCGTCTAGAGCCTTTGCATTGAGGGCTATCTGAAAACGGCTGTGGCGCTGAAGTTGCCTGTGAATGTGGAGTTGGTGGCATGTGAAACCCGCATGTGGAGCATTCGTTTGTGTGGGATGCTCTACCAGGTTCATTCCTAGATAATGCATTCAATGGGCACTAAGCATAGAGTGTGAAAACTGAGTTTCCTTGAGAGCTGCTTGGAAGCCTGATGGTGTGTGAAGTTAGTGAGCCAAATGGAGTTGTTCTCCCACAAGAACCACTCTGCTGATCATTCTTCAATATGCCCTTCACCAACATGCAGTGTTTCCTTGATTGAATAGCTCTCACACCAATATTGGCGTCTAGAGCCTTTGCATTGAGGGCTATCTGAATATGGCTGTGGCGCTGAAGTTGCCTGTGAATGTGGAGTTGGTGGCATGTGAAACCCGCAAGTGGAGCATTCGTTTGTGTGGAATGCTGACCAAGATTCATTTCAGTCCTAGGCACTCAAAGGGCACTAAGCATAGAGTGTTAAAACTGAGTTTCCTTGAGAGCTGCTTGGAAGCCTGATGGTGTGTGAAGTTAGTGAGCCAAATGGAGTTGTTCTCCCACAAGAACCACTCGGCTGATCCTTCTTCAATATGCCCTTCACCAACATGCAGTGTTTCCTTGATTGAATTAGCTCTCACACCAATATTTGCGTCTAGAGCCTTTGCATTGAGGGCTATATGAAAACGGCTGTGGCGCTGAAGTTGCCTGTGAATGTGGAGTTGGTGGCATGTGAAACCCGCATGTGGAGCATTCGTTTGTGTGGGATGCTCTACCAGGTTCATTTCAGTCCTAGGCACACAAAGAGCACTAAGCATAGAGTGTGAAAACTGAGTTTCCTTGAGAGCTGCTTGGAAGCCTGATGGTGTGTGAAGTTAGTGAGCCAAATGGAGTTGTTCTCCCACAAGAACCACTCGGCTGATCCTTCTTCAATATGCCCTTCACCAACATGCAGTGTTTCCTTGATTGAATTAGCTCTCACACCAATATTTGTGTCTAGAGCCTTTGCATTGAGGGCTATCTGAAAACGGCTGTGGCGCTGAAGTTGCCTGTATATGTGGAGTTGGTGGCATGTGAAACCCGCATGTGGAGCATTCGTTTGTGTGGGATGCTCTAACCAGGTTCATTCCTAGATAATGCACTCAAAGGGCACTAAGCATAGAGTGTGAAAACTGAGTTTCCTTGAGAGCTGCTTGGAAGCCTGATGGTGTGTGAAGTTAGTGAGCCAAATGGAGTTGTTCTCCCACAAGAACCACTCTGCTGATCCTTCTTCAATATGCCCTTCACCAACATGCAGTGTTTCCTTGATTGAATTAGCTCTCACACCAATATTGGCGTCTAGAGCCTTTGCATTGAGGGCTATCTGAATATGGCTGTGGCGCTGAAGTTGCCTGTGAATGTGGAGTTGGTGTCATGTGAAACCCGCAAGTGGAGCATTCGTTTATGTGGAATGCTGACCAAGCTTCATTTCAGTCCTAGGCACTCAAAGGGCACTAAGCATAGAGTGTAAAAACTGAGTTTCCTTGAGAGCTGCTTGGAAGCCTGATGGTGTGTGAAGTTAGTGAGCCAAATGGAGTTGTTCTCCCACAAGAACCACTCTGCTGATCCTTCTTCAATATGCCCTTCACCAACATGCAGTGTTTCCTTGATTGAATTAGCTCTCACACCAATATTTGCGTCTAGAGCCTTTGCATTAAGGGCTATCTGAAAACGGCTGTGGCGGTGAAGTTGCCTGTGAATGTGGAGTTGGTGGCATGTGAAACCTGCATGTGGAGCATTCGTTTGTGTGGGATGCTGACTAAGCTTCATTTCAGTCCTAGGCACACAAAGAGCACTAAGCATAGAGTGTGAAAACTGAGTTTCCTTGAGAGCTGCTTGGAAGCCTGATGGTGTGTGAAGTTAGTGAGCCAAATGGAGTTGTTCTCCCACAAGAACCACTCGGCTGATCCTTCTTCAATATACCCTTCACCAACATGCAGTGTTTCCTTGATTGAATTAGCTCTCACACCAATATTTGCGTCTAGAGCCTTTGCATTGAGGGCTATCTGAAAACGGCTGTGGCGCAGAAGTTGCCTGTGAATGTGGAGTTGGTGGCATGTGAAACCCCGCATGTGGAGCATTCGTTTGTGTGGGATGCTCTACCAGGTTCATTTCAGTCCTAGGCATGCAATGGGCACTAAGCATAGAGTGTGAAAACTGAGTTTCCTTGAGAGCTGCTTGGAAGCCTGATGGTGTGTGAAGTTAGTGAGCCAAATGGAGTTGTTCTCCCACAAGAACCACTCGGCTGATCCTTCTTCAATATGCCCTTCACCAACATGCAGTGTTTCCTTGATTGAATTAGCTCTCACACCAATATTTGCGTCTAGAGCCTTTGCATTGAGGGCTATCTGAAAACAGCTGTGGCGCTGAAGTTGCCTGTGAATGTGGAGTTGGTGGCATGTGAAACCCGCATGTGGAGCATTCGTTTGCGTGGGATGCTCTACCAGGTTCATTCCTAGATAATGCACTCAAAGGGCACTAAGCATAGAGTGTGAAAACTGAGTTTCCTTGAGAGCTGCTTGGAAGCCTGATGGTGTGTGAAGTTAGTGAGCCAAATGGAGTTGTTCTCCCACAAGAACCACTCGGCTGATCCTTCTTCAATATGCCCTTCACCAACATGCAGTGTTTCCTTGATTGAATTAGCTCTCACACCAATATTTGCGTCTAGAGCCTTTGCATTGAGGGCTATCTGAAAACGGCTGTGGCGCTGAAGTTGCCTGTGAATGTGGAGTTGGTGGCATGTGAAACCCGCATGTGGAGCATTCGTTTGTGTGGGATGCTGACCAAGCTTCATTTCAGTCCTAGGCACACAAAGAGCACTAAGCATAGAGTGTGAAAACTGAGTTTCCTTGAGAGCTGCTTGGAAGCCTGATGGTGTGTGAAGTTAGTGAGCCAAATGGAGTTGTTCTCCCACAAGAACCACTCGGCTGATCCTTCTTCAATATGCCCTTCACCAACATGCAGTGTTTCCTTGATTGAATTAGCTCTCACACCAATATTTGGTCTAGAGCCTTTGCATTGAGGGCTATCTGAAAACGGCTGTGGCGCTGAAGTTGCCTGTGAATGTGGAGTTGGTGGCATGTGAAACCCGCATGTGGAGCATTCGTTTGTGTGGGATGCTCTACCAGGTTCATTCCTAGATAATGCACTCAAAGGGCACTAAGCATAGAGTGTGAAAACTGAGTTTCTTTGAGAGCTGCTTGGAAGATTGATGGTGTGTGAAGTTAGTGAGCCAAATGGAGTTGTTCTCCCACAAGAACCACTCGGCTGATCCTTCTTCAATATGCCCTTCACCAACATGCAGTGTTTCCTTGATTGAATTAGCTCTCACACCAATATTTGCGTCTAGAGCCTTTGCATTGAGGGCTATCTGCAAACGTCTGTGGCGCAGAAGTTGCCTGTGAATCTGGAGTTGGTGGCATGTGAAACCCGCATGTGGAGCATTCGTTTGTGTGGGATGCTCTACCAGGTTCATTTCAGTCCTAGGCATGCAATGGACACTAAGCATAGAGTGTGAAAACTGAGTTTCCTTGAGAGCTGCTTGGAAGCCTGATGGTGTGTGAAGTTAGTGAGCCAAATGGAGTTGTTCTCCCACAAGACCCACTCGGCTGATCCTTCTTCAATATGCCCTTCACCAACATGCAGTGTTTCCTTGATTGAATTATCTCTCATACCAATATTTGCGTCTAGAGCCTTTGCATTGAGGGCTATCTGAAAACGGCTGTGGCGCTGAAGTTGCCTGTGAATGTGGAGTTGGTGGCATGTGAAACCCGCATGTGGAGCATTCGTTTGTGTGGGATGCTGACCAAGCTTCATTTCAGTCCTAGGCACACAAAGAGCACTAAGCATAGAGTGTGAAAACTGAGTTTCCTTGAGAGCTGCTTGGAAGCCTGATGGTGTGTGAAGTTAGTGAGCCAAATGGAGTTGTTCTCCCACAAGAACCACTCGGCTGATCCTTCTTCAATATGCCCTTCACCAACATGCAGTGTTTCCTTGATTGAATTAGCTCTCACACCAATATTTGTGTCTAGAGCCTTTGCATTGAGGGCTATCTGAAAACGGCTGTGGCGCTGAAGTTGCCTGTGAATGTGGAGTTGGTGGCATGTGAAACCCGCATGTGGAGCATTCGTTTGTGTGGGATGCTCTACCAGGTTCATTCCTAGATAATGCA
>NW_026701420.1:0-44483 GCF_030435755.1 Ochotona princeps | reverse complement strand
TGGGAGAACAACTCCATTTGGCTCACTAACTTCACACACCATCAGGCTTCCAAGCAGCTCTCAAGGAAACTCAGTTTTCACACTCTATGCTTAGTGCTCTTTGTGTGCCAAGGACTGAAATGAAGCTTGGTCAGCATCCCACACAAACGAATGCTCCACATGCGGGTTTCACATGCCACCAACTCCACATTCACAGGCAACTTCAGCGCCAGAGCTGTTTTTCAAATAGCCTCAATGCAAAGGCTCTAGACGCAAATATTGGTGTGAGAGCTAATTCAATCAAGGAAACACTGCATGTTGGTGAAGGCGATATTGAAGAAGGATCAGCCGAGTGGTTCTTGTGGGAGAACAACTCCATTTGGCTCACTAACTTCACACACCATCAGGCTTCCAAGCAGCTCTCAAATAAACTCAGTTTTGACACTCTATGCTTAGTGCCCTTTGAGTGCATTATCTAGGAATGAACCTGGTAGAGCATCCCACACAAACGAATGCTCCACATGCGGGTTTCACATGCCACCAACTCCACATTCACAGGCAACTTCAGCGCCACAGCCGTTTTCAGATAGCCCTCAATGCAAAGGCTCTAGACGCAAATATTGGTGTGTGAGAGATAATTCAATCAAGGAAAACATTGCATGTTGGTGAAGGGCATATTGAAGAAGGATCAGCTGAGTGGTTCTTGTGGGAGAACAACTCCATTTGGCTCAATAACTTCACACACCATCAGGCTTCCAAGCAGCTCTCAAGGAAACTCAGTTTTCACACTCTATGCTTAGTGCCCTTTCTTTGGCTACGACTGAAATGAACCTGGTAGAGCATCCCACAGAAACGAATGCTCCACATGCGGGTTTCACATGCCACCAACTCCACATTCACAGGCAACTTCAGCGCCACAGCGCGTTTTCAGATAGCCCTCAATGCAAGAGGCTCTAGACGCAAATATTGGTGTGAGAGCTAATTCAATCAAGGAAACACTGCATGTTGGTGAAGGGCATATTGAAGAAGGATCAGCCGAGTGGTTCTTGTGGGAGAACAACTCCATTTGGCTCACTAACTTCACACACCATCAGGCTTCCAAGCAGCTCTCAAGGAAACTCAGTTTTCACACTCTATGCTTAGTGCTCTTTGTGTGCCAAGGACTGAAATGAAGCTTGGTCAGCATCCCACACAAACGAATGCTCCACATGCGGGTTTCACATGCACCAACTCCACATTCACAGGCAACTTCAGCGCCAGAGCTGTTTTCAAATAGCCCTCAATGCAAAGGCTCTAGACGCAAATATTGGTGTGAGAGCTAATTCAATCAAGGAAACGCTGCATGTTGGTGAAGGGCATATTGAAGAAGGGTCAGCCGAGTGGTTCTTGTGGGAGAACAACTCCATTTGGCTCACTAACTTCACACACCATCAGGCTTCCAAGCAGCTCTCAAGGAAACTCAGTTTTCACACTCTATGCTTAGTGCCCTTTCTTTGGCTACGACTGAAATGAACCTGGTAGAGCATCCCACACAAACGAATGCTCCACATGCGGGTTTCACATGCCACCAACTCCACATTCTCAGGCAACTTCAGCGCCACAGCCGTTTTCAGATAGCCCTCAATGCAAAGGCTTTAGACGCAAATTTTGGTGTGAGAGCTAATTCAATCAAGGAAACACTGCATGTTGGTGAAGGGCATATTGAAGAAGGATCAGCCGAGTGGTTCTTGTGGAGAACAAACTCCATTTGGCTCACTAACTTCACACACCATCAGGCTTCCAAGCAGCTCAAATAAACTCAGTTTTGACACTCTATGCTTAGTGCCCTTTGAGTGCATTATCTAGGAATGAACCTGGTAGAGCATCCACACAAACGAATGCTCCACATGCGGGTTTCACATGCCACCAACTCCACATTCACAGGCAACTTCAGCGCCACAGCCGTTTTCAGATAGCCCTCAATGCAAAGGCTCTAGACGCAAATATTTGTGTGAGAGCTAATTCAATCAAGGGAAACACTGCATGTTGGTGAAGGGCATATTGAAGAAGGATCAGCTGAGTGGTTCTTGTGGGGAGAACAACTCCATTTGGCTCACTAACTTCACACACCATCAGGCTTCCAAGCAGCTCTCAAGGAAACTCAGTTTTCACACTCTATGCTTAGTGCCCTTTCTTTGGCTACGACTGAAATGAACCTGGTAGAGCATCCCACAGAAACGAATGCTCCACATGCGGGTTTCACATGCCACCAACTCCACATTCACAGGCAACTTCAGCGCCACAGCCGTTTTCAGATAGCCCTCAAAGCAAAAGGCTCTAGACGCAAATATTGGGTGTGAGAGCTAATTCAATCAAGGAAACACTGCATGTTGGTGAAGGGCATATTGAAGAAGGATCAGCCGAGTGGTTCTTGTGGAGAACAGCTCCATTTGGCTCACTAACTTCACACACCATCAGGCTTCCAAGCAGCTCTCAAGGAAAACTCAGTTTTCACACTCTATGCTTAGTGCCGTTTGAGTGCCTAGGACTGAAATGAAGCTTGGTCAGCATCCCACACAAACGAATGCTCCACATGCGGGTTTCACATGCCACCAACTCCACATTTACAGGCAACTTCAGCGCCACAGCCGTTTTCAGATAGCCCTCAATGCAAAGGCTCTAGACGCAAATATTGGTGTGAGAGCTAATTCAATCAAGGAAAACACTGCATGTTGGTGAAGGGCATATTGAAGAAGGATCAGCCGAGTGGTTCTTGTGGGAGAACAACTCCATTTGGCTCACTAACTTCACACACCATCAGGCTTCCAAGCAGCTCTCAAGGAAACTCAGTTTTCACACTTTATGCTTAGTGCCCTTTCTTTGGCTACGACTGAAATGAACCTGGTAGAGCATCCCACACAAACGAATGCTCCACATGCGGGTTTCACATGCCACCAACTCCACATTCACAGGCAACTTCAGCGCCACAGCTGTTTTCAGATAGCCCTCAATGCAAAGGCTCTAGACGCAAATATTTGTGTGAGAGCTAATTCAATCAAGGAAACACTGCATGTTGGTGAAGGGCATATTGAAGAAGGATCAGCCGAGTGTGTTCTTGTGGGAGAACAACTCCATTTGGCTCAATAACTTCACACACCATCAGGCTTCCAAGCAGCTCTCAAGGAAACTCAGTTTTGACACTCTATGCTTAGTGCCGTTTGAGTGCCTAGGACTGAAATGAAGCTTGGAGTGCATCCCACACAAACGAATGCTCCACATGCGGGTTTCACATGCCACCAACTCCACATTCACAGGCAACTTCAGCGCCACAGCCGTTTTCAGATAGCCCTGAATGCAAAGGCTCTAGACGCAAATATTGGTGTGAGAGCTAATTCAATCAAGGAAACACTGCATGTTGGTGAAGGGCATATTGAAGAAGGATCAGCCGAGTGGTTCTTGTGGGAGAACAACTCCATTTGGCTCACTAACTTCACACACCATCAGGCTTCCAAGCAGCTCTCAAGGAAACTCAGTTTCACACTCTATGCTTAGTGCTCTTTGTGTGCCAAGGACTGAAATGAATCTTGGTCAGCATCCCACACAAACGAATGCTCCACATGCGGGTTTCACATGCCACCAACTCCACATTCACAGGCAACTTCAGCGCCAGAGCTGTTTTCAAATAGCCCCTCAAAGCAAAGGCTCTAGACGCAAATATTGGTGTAGAGAGCTAATTCAATCAAGGAAACGCTGCATGTTGGTGAAGGGCATATTGAAGAAGGGTCAGCCGAGTGGTTCTTGTGGGAGAACAACTCCATTTGGCTCACTAACTTCACACACCATCACGCTTCCAAGCAGCTCTCAAGGAAACTCAGTTTTCACACTCTATGCTTAGTGCCCTTTGTATGGCTAGGACTGAAATGAACCTGGTAGAGCATCCCACACAAACGAATGCTCCACATGCGGGGTTTCACATGCCACCAACTCCACATTCACAGGCAACTTCAGCGCCACAGCCGTTTTCAGATAGCCCTCAATGCAAAGGCTCTAGACGCAAATATTGGTGTGAGAGCTAATTCAATCAAGGAAAAACACTGCATGTTGGTGAAGGGCATATTGAAGAAGGATCAGCCGAGTGGTTCTTGTGGGAGAACAACTCCATTTGGCTCACTAACTTCACACACCATCAGGCTTCCAAGCAGCTCTCAAGGAAACTCAGTTTTCACACTCTATGCTTAGTGCCCTTTGAGTGCATTATCTAGGAATGAACCTGGTAGAGCATCCCACAGAAACGAATGCTCCACATGCGGGTTTCACATGCCACCAACTCCACATTCACAGGCAACTTCAGCGCCACAGCCGTTGTCAGATAGCCTTCAAAGCAAAGGCTCTAGACGCAAATATTGGTGTGAGAGCTAATTCAATCAAGGAAACACTGCATGTTGGTGAAGGGCATATTGAAGAAGAATCAGCCGAGTGGTTCTTGTGGGAGAACAACTCCATTTGGCTCACTAACTTCACACACCATCAGGCTTCCAAGCAGCTCTCAAGGAAACTCAGTTTTCACACTCTATGCTTAGTGCCCTTTGAGTGCATTATCTAGGAATGAACCTGGTAGAGCATCCCACACAAACGAATGCTCCACATGCGGGTTTCACATGCCACCAACTCCACATTCACAGGCAACTTCAGCGCCACAGCCGTTTTCAGATAGCCCTCAATGCAAAGGCTCTAGACGCAAATATTGGTGTGAGAGCTAATTCAATCAAGGAAACATGGCATGTTGGTGAAAGGCATATTGAAGAAGGATCAGCCGAGTGGTTCTTGTGGGAGAACAACTCCATTTGGCTCACTAACTTCACACACCATCACGCTTCCAAGCAGCTCTCAAGGAAACTCATTTTTCACACTCTCTGCTTAGTGCCCTTTCTTTGGCTACGACTGAAATGAACCTGGTAGAGCATCCCACACAAACGAATGCTCCACATGCGGGTTTCACATGCCACCAACTCCACATTCACAGGCAACTTCAGCGCCACAGCCGTTTTCAGATAGCCCTCAATGCAAAGGCTCTAGACGCAAATATTGGTGTGAGAGCTAATTCAATCAAGGAAACACTGCATGTTGGTGAAGGGCATATTGAAGAAGGATCAGCCGAGTGGTTCTTGTGGGAGAACAACTCCATTTGGCTCACTAACTTCACACACCATCAGGCTTCCAAGCAGCTCTCAAGGAAACTCAGTTTTCACACTCTATGCTTAGTGCCCTTTGAGTGCCTAGGACTGAAATGAAGCTGGGAGAGCATCCCACATAAACGAATGCTCCACATGCGGGTTTCACATGCCACCAACTCCACATTCACAGGCAACTTCAGCGCCACAGCCGTTTTCAGATAGCCCTCAAAGCAAAGGCTCTAGACGCAAATATTGGTGTGAGAGCTAATTCAATCAAGGAAACACTGCATGTTGGTGAAGGGCATATTGAAGAAGGATCAGCCGAGTGGTTCTTGTGGGAGAACAACTCCATTTGGCTCACTAACTTCACACACCATCAGGCTTCCAAGCAGCTCTCAAGGAAACTCAGTTTTCACACTCTATGCTTAGTGCTCTTTGTGTGCCAAGGACTGAAATGAAGCTTGGTCAGCATCCCACACAAACGAATGCTCCACATGCGGGTTTCACATGCCACCAACTCCACATTCACAGGCAACTTCAGCGCCACAGCCGTTTTCAGATTGCCCTGAAAGCAAAGGCTCTAGACGCAAATATTGGTGTGAGAGCTAATTCAATCAAGGAAACATGGCATGTTGGTGAAGGGCATATTGAAGAAGGATCAGCCGAGTGGTTCTTGTGGGAGAACAACTCCATTTGGCTCACTAACTTCACACACCATCAGGCTTCCAAGCAGCTCTCAAGGAAACTCAGTTTTCACACTCTATGCTTAGTGCCCTTTGAGTGCATTATCTAGGAATGAACCTGGTAGAGCATCCCACACAAACGAATGCTCCACATGCGGGTTTCACATGCCACCAACTCCACATTCACAGGCAACTTCAGCGCCACAGCCGTTTTCAGATAGCCCTCAAAGCAAAGGCTCTAGATGCAAATATTGGTGTGAGAGCTAATTCAATCAAGGAAACACTGCATGTTGGTGAAGGGCATATTGAAGAAGGATCAGCCGAGTGGTTCTTGTGGGAGAACAACTCCATTTAGCTCACTAACTTCACACACCATCAGACTTCCAAGCAGCTCTCAAGGAAACTCAGTTTTCACACTCTATGCTTAGTGCCCTTTCTTTGGCTACGACTGAAATGAACCTGGTAGAGCATCCCACACAAACGAATGCTCCACATGCGGGTTTCACATGCTACCAACTCCACATTCACAGGCAACTTCAGCGACACAGCCATTTTCAGATAGCCCTCAATGCAAAGGCTCTAGATGCAAATATTGGTGTGAGAGCTAATTCAATCAAGGAAACACTGCATGTTGGTGAAGGGCATATTGAAGAAGCATCAGCCGAGTGGTTCTTGTGGGAGAACAACTCCATTTGGCTCACTAACTTCACACACCATCAGGCTTAAAAGCAGCTCTCAAGGAAACTCAGTTTTCACACTCTATGTTTAGTGCCCTCTGAGTGCATTATCTAGGAATGAACCTGGTAGAGCATCCCACACAAACGAATGCTCCACATGCGGGTTTCACATGCCACCAACTCCACATTCACAGGCAACTTCAGCGCCACAGCCGTTTTCAGATAGCCCTCAATGCAAAGGCTCTAGACGCAAATATTGGTGTGAGAGCTAATTCAATCAAGGAAACACTGCATGTTGGTGAAGGGCATATTGAAGAAGAATCAGCCGAGTGGTTCTTGTGGAGAACAACTCCATTTGGCTCACTAACGTCACACACCATCAGGCTTCCAAGTAGCTCTCAAGGAAACTCAGTTTTCACACTCTATGCTTAGTGCCTTTTGTATGGCTAGGACTGAAATGAACCTGGTAGAGCATCCCACATAAACGAATGCTCCACATGCGGGTTTAACATGCCACCAACTCCACATTCTCAGGCAACTTCAGCGCCACAGCCGTTTTCAGATAGCCCTCAAAGCAAAGGCTCTAGACGCAAATATTGGTGTGAGAGCTAATTCAATCAAGGAAACACTGCATGTTGGTGAAGGGCATATTGAAGAAGGATCAGCCGAGTGGTTCTTGTGGGAGAACAACTCCATTTGGCTCACTAACTTCACACACCATCAGGCTTCCAAGCAGCTCTCAAGGAAACTCAGTTTTCACACTCTATGTTTAGTGCCCTTTGAGTGCATTATCTAGGAATGAACCTGGTAGAGCATCCCACACAAACGAATGCTCCACATGCGGGTTTCACATGCCACCAACTCCACATTCACAGGCAACTTCAGCGCCACAGCCGTTTTCAGATAGCCCTCAATGCAAAGGCTCTAGACGCAAATATTTGTGTGAGAGCTAATTCAATCAAGGAAACACTGCATGTTGGTGAAGGGCATATTGAAGAAGGATCAGCCGAGTGGTTCTTGTGGGAGAACAACTCCATTTGGCTCACTAACTTCACACACCATCAGGCTTCCAAGCAGCTCTCAAGGAAACTCAGTTTTCACACTCTATGCTTAGTGCCCTTTCTTTGGCTACGACTGAAATGAACCTGGTAGAGCATCGCACACAAACGAATGCTCCACATGCGGGTTTCACATGCCACCAACTCCACATTCACAGGCAACTTCAGCGCCACAGCCGTTTTTCAGATAGCCCTCAATGCAAAGTCTCTAGACGCAAATATTGGTGTGAGAGCTAATTCAATCAAGGAAACACTGCATGTTGGTGAAAGGCATATTGAAGAAGGATCAGACGAGTGGTTCTTGTGGGAGAACAACTCCATTTGGCTCACTAACTTCACACACCATCAGGCTTCCAAGCAGCTCTCAAGGAAACTCAGTTTTCACACTCTATGCTTAGTGCCCTTTGAGTGCCTAGGACTGAAATGAACCTGGTAGAGCATCCCACACAAACGAATGCTCCACATGCGGGTTTCACATGCCACCAACTCCACATTCACAGGCAACTTCAGCGCCACAGCCGTTTTCAGATAGCCCTCAATGCAAAGGCTCTAGACGCAAATATTGGTGTGAGAGCTAATTCAATCAAGGAAACATGGCATGTTGGTGAAGGGCATATTGAAGAAGGATCAGCCGAGTGGTTCTTGTGGAGAACAACTCCATTTGGCTCACTAACTTCACACACCATCACGCTTCCAAGCAGCTCTCAAGGAAACTCATTTTTCACACTCTCTGCTTCGTGCCCTTTCTTTGGCTACGACTGAAATGAACCTGGTAGAGCATCCCACACAAACGAATGCTCCACATGCGGGTTTCACATGCCACCAACTCCACATTCACAGGCAACTTCAGCGCCACAGCCGTTTTCAGATAGCCCTCAATGCAAAGGCTCTAGACGCAAATATTGGTGTGAGAGCTAATTCAATCAAGGAAACACTGCATGTTGGTGAAGGGCATATTGAAGAAGGATCAGCCGAGTGGTTCTTGTGGGAGAACAACTCCATTTGGCTCACTAACTTCACACACCATCAGGCTTCCAAGCAGCTCTCAAGGAAACTCAGTTTTCACACTCTATGCTTAGTGCCCTTTGAGTGCCTTGGACTGAAATGAAGCTGGGAGAGCATCCCACATAAACGAATGCTCCACATGCGGGTTTCACATGCCACCAACTCCACATTCACAGGCAACTTCAGCGCCACAGCCGTTTTCAGATAGCCCTCAAAGCAAAGGCTCTAGACGCAAATATTGGTGTGAGAGCTAATTCAATCAAGGAAACACTGCATGTTGGTGAAGGGCATATTGAAGAAGGATCAGCCGAGTGGTTCTTGTGGGAGAACAACTCCATTTGGCTCACTAACTTCACACACCATCAGGCTTCCAAGCAGCTCTCAAGGAAACTCAGTTTTCACACTCTATGCTTAGTGCTCTTTGTGTGCCAAGGACTGAAATGAAGCTTGGTCAGCATCCCACACAAACGAATGCTCCACATGCGGGTTTCACATGCCACCAACTCCACATTCACAGGCAACTTCAGCGCCACAGCCGTTTTCAGATTGCCCTGAAAGCAAAGGCTCTAGACGCAAATATTGGTGTGAGAGCTAATTCAATCAAGGAAACACTGCATGTTGGTGAAGGGCATATTGAAGAAGGATCAGCCGAGTGGTTCTTGTGGGAGAACAACTCCATTTGGCTCACTAACTTCACACACCATCAGGCTTCCAAGCAGCTCTGAAGGAAACTCAGTTTTCACACTCTATGCTTAGTGCCCTTTGAGTGCATTATCTAGGAATGAACCTGGTAGAGCATCCCACACAAACGAATGCTCCACATGCGGGTTTCACATGCCACCAACTCCACATTCACAGGCAACTTCAGCGCCACAGCCGTTTTCAGATAGCCCTCAAAGCAAAGGCTCTAGACGCAAATATTGGTGTGAGAGCTAATTCAATCAAGGAAACATTGCATGTTGGTGAAGGGCATATTGAAGAAGGATCAGCCGAGTGGTTCTTGTGGGAGAACAACTCCATTTGGCTCAATAACTTCACACACCATCAGGCTTCCAAGCAGCTCTCAAGGAAACTCAGTTTTCACACTCTATGCTTAGTGCCCTTTCTTTGGCTATGACTGAAATGAACCTGGTAGAGCATCTCACAGAAACGAATGCTCCACATGCGGGTTTCACATGCCACCAACTCCACATTCACAGGCAACTTCAGCGCCACAGCCGTTTTCAGATTGCCCTCAAAGCAAAGGCTCTAGACGCAAATATTGGTGTGAGAGCTAATTCAATCAAGGAAACACTGCATGTTGGTGAAGGGCATATTGAAGAAGGATCAGCCGAGTGGTTCTTGTGGGAGAACAACTCCATTTGGCTCACTAACTTCACACACCATCAGGCTTCCAAGCTGCTCTCAAGGAAACTCAGTTTTCACACTCTATGCTTAGTGCCGTTTGAGTGCCTAGGACTGAAATGAAGCTTGGAGTGCATCCCACACAAACGAATGCTCCACATGCGGGTTTCACATGCCACCAACTCCACATTCACAGGCAACTTCAGCGCCACAGCCGTTTTCAGATAGCCCTCAATGCAAAGGCTCTAGACGCAAATATTGGTGTGAGAGCTAATTCAATCAAGGAAACACTGCATGTTGGTGAAGGGCATATTGAAGAAGGATCAGCCGAGTGGTTCTTGTGGGAGAACAACTCCATTTGGCTCACTAACTTCACACACCATCAGGCTTCCAAGCAGCTCTCAAGGAAACTCAGTTTTCACACTCTATGCTTAGTGCTCTTTGTGTGCCAAGGACAGAAATGAAGCTTGGTCAGCATCCCACACAAACGAATGCTCCACATGCGGGTTTCACATGCCACCAACTCCACATTCACAGGCAACTTCAGCGCCAGAGCTGTTTTCAAATAGCCCTCAATGCAAAGGCTCTAGACGCAAATATTGGTGTGAGAGCTAATTCAATCAAGGAAACACTGCATGTTGGTGAAGGGCATATTGAAGAAGGATCAGCCGAGTGGTTCTTGTGGGAGAACAACTCCATTTGGCTCACTAACTTCACACACCATCAGGCTTCCAAGCAGCTCTCAAATAAACTCAGTTTTGACACTCTATGCTTAGTGCCCTTTGAGTGCATTATCTAGGAATGAACCTGGTAGAGCATCCCACACAAACGAATGCTCCACATGCGGGTTTCACATGCCACCAACTCCACATTCACAGGCAACTTCAGCGCCACAGCCGTTTTCAGATAGCCCTCAATGCAAAGGCTCTAGACGCAAATATTGGTGTGAGAGATAATTCAATCAAGGAAACATTGCATGTTGGTGAAGGGCATATTGAAGAAGGATCAGCTGAGTGGTTCTTGTGGGAGAACAACTCCATTTGGCTCACTAACTTCACACACCATCAGGCTTCCAAGCAGCTCTCAAGGAAACTCAGTTTTCACACTCTATGCTTAGTGCCCTTTCTTTGGCTACGACTGAAATGAACCTGGTAGAGCATCCCACAGAAACGAATGCTCCACATGCGGGTTTCACATGCCACCAACTCCACATTCACAGGCAACTTCAGCGCCACAGCCGTTTTCAGATAGCCCTCAATGCAAAGGCTCTAGACGCAAATATTGGTGTGAGAGCTAATTCAATCAAGGAAACACTGCATGTTGGTGAAGGGCATATTGAAGAAGGATCAGCCGAGTGGTTCTTGTGGGAGAACAACTCCATTTGGCTCACTAACGTCACACACCATCATGCTTCCAAGCAGCTCTCAAGGAAACTCAGTTTTCACACTCTATGCTTAGTGCTCTTTGTGTGCCAAGGACTGAAATGAAGCTTGGTCAGCATCCCACACAAACGAATGCTCCACATGCGGGTTTCACATGCCACCAACTCCACATTCACAGGCAACTTCAGCGCCAGAGCTGTTTTCAAATAGCCCTCAATGCAAAGGCTCTAGACGCAAATATTGGTGTGAGAGCTAATTCAATCAAGGAAACGCTGCATGTTGGTGAAGGGCATATTGAAGAAGGGTCAGCCGAGTGGTTCTTGTGGGAGAACAACTCCATTTGGCTCACTAACTTCACACACCATCAGGCTTCCAAGCAGCTCTCAAGGAAACTCAGTTTTCACACTCTATGCTTAGTGCCCTTTCTTTGGCTACGACTGAAATGAACCTGGTAGAGCATCCCACACAAACGAATGCTCCACATGCGGGTTTCACATGCCACCAACTCCACATTCTCAGGCAACTTCAGCGCCACAGCCGTTTTCAGATAGCCCTCAATGCAAAGGCTTTAGACGCAAATTTTGGTGTGAGAGCTAATTCAATCAAGGAAACACTGCATGTTGGTGAAGGGCATATTGAAGAAGGATCAGCCGAGTGGTTCTTGTGGGAGAACAACTCCATTTGGCTCACTAACTTCACACACCATCAGGCTTCCAAGCAGCTCTCAAATAAACTCAGTTTTGACACTCTATGCTTAGTGCCCTTTGAGTGCATTATCTAGGAATGAACCTGGTAGAGCATCCCACACAAACGAATGCTCCACATGCGGGTTTCACATGCCACCAACTCCACATTCACAGGCAACTTCAGCGCCACAGCCGTTTTCAGATAGCCCTCAATGCAAAGGCTCGAGACGCAAATATTTGTGTGAGAGCTAATTCAATCAAGGAAACACTGCATGTTGGTGAAGGGCATATTGAAGAAGGATCAGCTGAGTGGTTCTTGTGGGAGAACAACTCCATTTGGCTCACTAACTTCACACACCATCAGGCTTCCAAGCAGCTCTCAAGGAAACTCAGTTTTCACACTCTATGCTTAGTGCCCTTTCTTTGGCTACGACTGAAATGAACCTGGTAGAGCATCCCACAGAAACGAATGCTCCACATGCGGGTTTCACATGCCACCAACTCCACATTCACAGGCAACTTCAGCGCCACAGCCGTTTTCAGATAGCCCTCAAAGCAAAGGCTCTAGACGCAAATATTGGTGTGAGAGCTAATTCAATCAAGGAAACACTGCATGTTGGTGAAGGGCATATTGAAGAAGGATCAGCCGAGTGGTTCTTGTGGGAGAACAGCTCCATTTGGCTCACTAACTTCACACACCATCAGGCTTCCAAGCAGCTCTCAAGGAAACTCAGTTTTCACACTCTATGCTTAGTGCCGTTTGAGTGCCTAGGACTGAAATGAAGCTTGGTCAGCATCCCACACAAACGAATGCTCCACATGCGGGTTTCACATGCCACCAACTCCACATTTACAGGCAACTTCAGCGCCACAGCCGTTTTCAGATAGCCCTCAATGCAAAGGCTCTAGACGCAAATATTGGTGTGAGAGCTAATTCAATCAAGGAAACACTGCATGTTGGTGAAGGGCATATTGAAGAAGGATCAGCCGAGTGGTTCTTGTGGGAGAACAACTCCATTTGGCTCACTAACTTCACACACCATCAGGCTTCCAAGCAGCTCTCAAGGAAACTCAGTTTTCACACTTTATGCTTAGTGCCCTTTCTTTGGCTACGACTGAAATGAACCTGGTAGAGCATCCCACACAAACGAATGCTCCACATGCGGGTTTCACATGCCACCAACTCCACATTCACAGGCAACTTCAGCGCCACAGCCGTTTTCAGATAGCCCTCAATGCAAAGGCTCTAGACGCAAATATTTGTGTGAGAGCTAATTCAATCAAGGAAACACTGCATGTTGGTGAAGGGCATATTGAAGAAGGATCAGCCGAGTGGTTCTTGTGGGAGAACAACTCCATTTGGCTCAATAACTTCACACACCATCAGGCTTCCAAGCAGCTCTCAAGGAAACTCAGTTTTGACACTCTATGCTTAGTGCCGTTTGAGTGCCTAGGACTGAAATGAAGCTTGGAGTGCATCCCACACAAACGAATGCTCCACATGCGGGTTTCACATGCCACCAACTCCACATTCACAGGCAACTTCAGCGCCACAGCCGTTTTCAGATAGCCCTCAATGCAAAGGCTCTAGACGCAAATATTGGTGTGAGAGCTAATTCAATCAAGGAAACACTGCATGTTGGTGAAGGGCATATTGAAGAAGGATCAGCCGAGTGGTTCTTGTGGGAGAACAACTCCATTTGGCTCACTAACTTCACACACCATCAGGCTTCCAAGCAGCTCTCAAGGAAACTCAGTTTTCACACTCTATGCTTAGTGCTCTTTGTGTGCCAAGGACTGAAATGAATCTTGGTCAGCATCCCACACAAACGAATGCTCCACATGCGGGTTTCACATGCCACCAACTCCACATTCACAGGCAACTTCAGCGCCAGAGCTGTTTTCAAATAGCCCTCAAAGCAAAGGCTCTAGACGCAAATATTGGTGTGAGAGCTAATTCAATCAAGGAAACGCTGCATGTTGGTGAAGGGCATATTGAAGAAGGGTCAGCCGAGTGGTTCTTGTGGGAGAACAACTCCATTTGGCTCACTAACTTCACACACCATCACGCTTCCAAGCAGCTCTCAAGGAAACTCAGTTTTCACACTCTATGCTTAGTGCCCTTTGTATGGCTAGGACTGAAATGAACCTGGTAGAGCATCCCACACAAACGAATGCTCCACATGCGGGTTTCACATGCCACCAACTCCACATTCACAGGCAACTTCAGCGCCACAGCCGTTTTCAGATAGCCCTCAATGCAAAGGCTCTAGACGCAAATATTGGTGTGAGAGCTAATTCAATCAAGGAAACACTGCATGTTGGTGAAGGGCATATTGAAGAAGGATCAGCCGAGTGGTTCTTGTGGGAGAACAACTCCATTTGGCTCACTAACTTCACACACCATCAGGCTTCCAAGCAGCTCTCAAGGAAACTCAGTTTTCACACTCTATGCTTAGTGCCCTTTGAGTGCATTATCTAGGAATGAACCTGGTAGAGCATCCCACAGAAACGAATGCTCCACATGCGGGTTTCACATGCCACCAACTCCACATTCACAGGCAACTTCAGCGCCACAGCCGTTGTCAGATAGCCTTCAAAGCAAAGGCTCTAGACGCAAATATTGGTGTGAGAGCTAATTCAATCAAGGAAACACTGCATGTTGGTGAAGGGCATATTGAAGAAGAATCAGCCGAGTGGTTCTTGTGGGAGAACAACTCCATTTGGCTCACTAACTTCACACACCATCAGGCTTCCAAGCAGCTCTCAAGGAAACTCAGTTTTCACACTCTATGCTTAGTGCCCTTTGAGTGCATTATCTAGGAATGAACCTGGTAGAGCATCCCACACAAACGAATGCTCCACATGCGGGTTTCACATGCCACCAACTCCACATTCACAGGCAACTTCAGCGCCACAGCCGTTTTCAGATAGCCCTCAATGCAAAGGCTCTAGACGCAAATATTTGTGTGAGAGCTAATTCAATCAAGGAAACACTGCATGTTGGTGAAGGGCATATTGAAGAAGGATCAGCAGAGTGGTTCTTGTGGGAGAACAACTCCATTTGGCTCAATAACTTCACACACCATCAGGCTTCCAAGCAGCTCTCAAGGAAACTCAGTTTTCACACTCTCTGCTTAGTGCCCTTTGTATGGCTAGGACTGAAATGAACCTGGTAGAGCATCCCACACAAACGAATGCTCCACATGCGGGTTTCACATGCCACCAACTCCACATTCACAGGCAACTTCAGCGCCACAGCCGTTTTCAGATAGCCCTCAATGCAAAGGCTCTAGACGCAAATATTGGTGTGAGAGTTAATTCAATCAAGGAAACACTGCATGTTGGTGAAGGGCATATTGAAGAAGGATCAGCCGAGTGGTTCTTGTGGGAGAACAACTCCATTTGGCTCACTAACTTCACACACCATCAGGCTTCCAAGCAGCTCTCAAGGAAACTCAGTTTTCACACTCTATGCTTAGTGCCCTTTCTTTGGCTATGACTGAAATGAACCTGGTAGAGCATCCCACACAAACGAATGCTCCACATGCGGGTTTCACATGCCACCAACTCCACATTCACAGGCAACTTCAGCGCCACAGCCGTTTTCAGATAGCCCTCAATGCAAAGGCTCTAGACGCAAATATTGGTGTGAGAGCTAATTCAATCAAGGAAACACTGCATGTTGGTGAAGGGCATATTGAAGAAGGATCAGACGAGTGGTTCTTGTGGGAGAACAACTCCATTTGGCTCACTAACTTCACACACCATCAGGCTTCCAAGCAGCTCTCAAGGAAACTCAGTTTTCACACTCTATGCTTAGTGCCCTTTGAGTGCATTATCTAGGAATGAACCTGGTAGAGCATCCCACACAAACGAATGCTCCACATGCGGGTTTCACATGCCACCAACTCCACATTCACAGGCAACCTCAGCGCCACAGTCGTTTTCAGATAGCCCTCAATGCAAAGGCTCTAGACGCAAATATTGGTGTGAGAGCTAATTCAATCAAGGAAACACTGCATGTTGGTGAAGGGCATATTGAAGAAGGATCAGCCGAGTGGTTCTTGTGGGAGAACAACTCCATTTGGCTCACTAACTTCACACACCATCAGGCTTCCAAGCAGCTCTCAAGGAAACTCAGTTTTCACACTCTATGCTTAGTGCCCTTTCTTTGGCTATGACTGAAATGAACCTGGTAGAGCATCCCACAGAAACGAATGCTCCACATGCGGGTTTCACATGCCACCAACTCCACATTCACAGGCAACTTCAGCGCCACAGCCGTTTTCAGATAGCCCTCAATGCAAAGGCTCTAGACGCAAATATTGGTGTGAGAGCTAATTCAATCAAGGAAACACTGCATGTTGGTGAAGGGCATATTGAAGAAGGATCAGCCGAGTGGTTCTTGTCGGAGAACAACTCCATTTGGCTCACTAACGTCACACACCATCAGGCTTCCAAGCAGCTCTCAAGGAAACTCAGTTTTCACACTCTATGCTTAGTGCCGTTTGAGTGCATTATCTAGGAATGAACCTGGTAGAGCATCCCACACAAACGAATGCTCCACATGCGGGTTTCACATGCCACCAACTCCACATTCACAGGCAACTTCAGCGCCACAGCCGTTTTCAGATAGCCCTCAATGCAAAGGCTCTAGACGCAAATATTGGTGTGAGAGCTAATTCAATCAAGGAAACACTGCATGTTGGTGAAGGGCATATTGAAGAAGGATCAGCCGAGTGGTTCTTGTGGGAGAACAACTCCATTTGGCTCACTAACTTCACACACCATCAGGCTTCCAAGCAGCTCTCAAGGAAACTCAGTTTTCACACTCTCTGCTTAGTGCCCTTTGTATGGCTAGGACTGAAATGAACCTGGTAGAGCATCCCACACAAACGAATGCTCCACATGCGGGTTTCACATGCCACCAACTCCACATTCACAGGCAACTTCAGCGCCACAGCCGTTTTCAGATAGCCCTCAATGCAAAGGCTCTAGACGCAAATATTGGTGTGAGAGCTAATTCAATCAAGGAAACACTGCATGTTGGTGAAGGGCATATTGAAGAAGGATCAGCCGAGTGGTTCTTGTGGGAGAACAACTCCATTTGGCTCACTAACGTCACACACCATCAGGCTTCCAAGCAGCTCTCAAGGAAACTCAGTTTTCACACTCTATGCTTAGTGCCGTTTGAGTGCATTATCTAGGAATGAACCTGGTAGAGCATCCCACAGAAACGAATGCTCCACATGCGGGTTTCACATGCCACCAACTCCACATTCACAGGCAACTTCAGCGCCACAGCCGTTTTCAGATAGCCCTCAATGCAAAGGCTCTAGACGCAAATATTGGTGTGAGAGCTAATTCAATCAAGGAAACACTGCATGTTGGTGAAGGGCATATTGAAGAAGGATCAGCCGAGTGGTTCTTGTGGGAGAACAACTCCATTTGGCTCACTAACGTCACACACCATCAGGCTTCCAAGCAGCTCTCAAGGAAACTCAGTTTTCACACTCTATGCTTAGTGCCGTTTGAGTGCATTATCTAGGAATGAACCTGGTAGAGCATCCCACAGAAACGAATGCTCCACATGCGGGTTTCACATGCCACCAACTCCACATTCACAGGCAACTTCAGCGCCACAGCCGTTTTCAGATAGCCCTCAATGCAAAGGCTCTAGACGCAAATATTGGTGTGAGAGCTAATTCAATCAAGGAAACACTGCATGTTGGTGAAGGGCATATTGAAGAAGGATCAGCCGAGTGGTTCTTGTGGGAGAACAACTCCATTTGGCTCACTAACTTCACACACCATCAGGCTTCCAAGCAGCTCTCAAGGAAACTCAGTTTTCACACTCTCTGCTTAGTGCCCTTTGTATGGCTAGGACTGAAATGAACCTGGTAGAGCATCCCACACAAACGAATGCTCCACATGCGGGTTTCACATGCCACCAACTCCACATTCACAGGCAACTTCAGCGCCACAGCCGTTTTCAGATAGCCCTCAAAGCAAAGGCTCTAGACGCAAATATTGGTGTGAGAGCTAATTCAATCAAGGAAACACTGCGTGTTGGTGAAGGGCATATTGAAGAAGGATCAGCCGAGTGGTTCTTGTGGGAGAACAACTCCATTTGGCTCACTAACTTCACACACCATCAGGCTTCCAAGCAGCTCTCAAGGAAACTCAGTTTTCACACTCTATGCTTAGTGCCCTTTCTTTGGCTATGACTGAAATGAACCTGGTAGAGCATCCCACACAAACGAATGCTCCACATGCGGGTTTCACATGCCACCAACTCCACATTCACAGGCAACTTCAGCGCCACAGCCGTTTTCAGATAGCCCTCAATGCAAAGGCTCTAGACGCAAATATTGGTGTGAGAGCTAATTCAATCAAGGAAACACTGCATGTTGGTGAAGGGCATATTGAAGAAGGATCAGCAGAGTGGTTCTTGTGGGAGAACAACTCCATTTGGCTCACTAACTTCACACACCATCAGGCTTCCAAGCAGCTCTCAAGGAAACTCAGTTTTCACACTCTATGCTTAGTGCCCTTTGAGTGCCTAGGACTGAAATGAAGCTTGGAGAGCATCCCACATAAACGAATGCTCCACATGCGGGTTTCACATGCCACCAACTCCACATTCACAGGCAACTTCAGCGCCACAGCCGTTTTCAGATAGCCCTCAATGCAAAGGCTCTAGACGCAAATATTGGTGTGAGAGCTAATTCAATCAAGGAAACACTGCATGTTGGTGAAGGGCATATTGAAGAAGGATCAGCCGAGTGGTTCTTGTGGGAGAACAACTCCATTTGGCTCACTAACTTCACACACCATCAGGCTTCCAAGCAGCTCTCAAGGAAACTCAGTTTTCACACTCTCTGCTTAGTGCCCTTTGTATGGCTATGACTGAAATGAACCTGGTAGAGCATCCCACACAAACGAATGCTCTACATGCGGGTTTCACATGCCACCAACTCCACATTCTCAGGCAACTTCAGCGCCACAGCCGTTTTCAGATAGCCCTCAATGCAAAGGCTCGAGACGCAAATATTGGTGTGAGAGCTAATTCAATCAAGGAAACACTGCATGTTGGTGAAGGGCATATTGAAGAAGGATCAGCCGAGTGGTTCTTGTGGGAGAACAACTCCATTTGGCTCACTAACGTCACACACCATCAGGCTTCCAAGCAGCTCTCAAGGAAACTCAGTTTTCACACTCTATGCTTAGTGCCGTTTGAGTGCATTATCTAGGAATGAACCTGGTAGAGCATCCCACAGAAACGAATGCTCCACATGCGGGTTTCACATGCCACCAACTCCACATTCACAGGCAACTTCAGCGCCACAGCCGTTTTCAGATAGCCCTCAATGCAAAGGCTCTAGACGCAAATATTGGTGTGAGAGCTAATTCAATCAAGGAAACACTGCATGTTGGTGAAGGGCATATTGAAGAAGGATCAGCCGAGTGGTTCTTGTGGGAGAACAACTCCATTTGGCTCACTAACTTCACACACCATCAGGCTTCCAAGCAGCTCTCAAGGAAACTCAGTTTTCACACTCTCTGCTTAGTGCCCTTTGTATGGCTAGGACTGAAATGAACCTGGTAGAGCATCCCACACAAACGAATGCTCCACATGCGGGTTTCACATGCCACCAACTCCACATTCACAGGCAACTTCAGCGCCACAGCCGTTTTCAGATAGCCCTCAAAGCAAAGGCTCTAGACGCAAATATTGGTGTGAGAGCTAATTCAATCAAGGAAACACTGCGTGTTGGTGAAGGGCATATTGAAGAAGGATCAGCCGAGTGGTTCTTGTGGGAGAACAACTCCATTTGGCTCACTAACTTCACACACCATCAGGCTTCCAAGCAGCTCTCAAGGAAACTCAGTTTTCACACTCTATGCTTAGTGCCCTTTCTTTGGCTATGACTGAAATGAACCTGGTAGAGCATCCCACACAAACGAATGCTCCACATGCGGGTTTCACATGCCACCAACTCCACATTCACAGGCAACTTCAGCGCCACAGCCGTTTTCAGATAGCCCTCAATGCAAAGGCTCTAGACGCAAATATTGGTGTGAGAGCTAATTCAATCAAGGAAACACTGCATGTTGGTGAAGGGCATATTGAAGAAGGATCAGCAGAGTGGTTCTTGTGGGAGAACAACTCCATTTGGCTCACTAACTTCACACACCATCAGGCTTCCAAGCAGCTCTCAAGGAAACTCAGTTTTCACACTCTATGCTTAGTGCCCTTTGAGTGCCTAGGACTGAAATGAAGCTTGGAGAGCATCCCACATAAACGAATGCTCCACATGCGGGTTTCACATGCCACCAACTCCACATTCACAGGCAACTTCAGCGCCACAGCCGTTTTCAGATAGCCCTCAATGCAAAGGCTCTAGACGCAAATATTGGTGTGAGAGCTAATTCAATCAAGGAAACACTGCATGTTGGTGAAGGGCATATTGAAGAAGGATCAGCCGAGTGGTTCTTGTGGGAGAACAACTCCATTTGGCTCACTAACTTCACACACCATCATGCTTCCAAGCAGCTCTCAAGGAAACTCAGTTTTCACACTCTCTGCTTAGTGCCCTTTGTATGGCTATGACTGAAATGAACCTGGTAGAGCATCCCACACAAACGAATGCTCTACATGCGGGTTTCACATGCCACCAACTCCACATTCTCAGGCAACTTCAGCGCCACAGCCGTTTTCAGATAGCCCTCAATGCAAAGGCTCTAGACGCAAATATTGGTGTGAGAGCTAATTCAATCAAGGAAACACTGCATGTTGGTGAAGGGCATATTGAAGAAGGATCAGCCGAGTGGTTCTTGTGGGAGAACAACTCCATTTGGCTCACTAACGTCACACACCATCAGGCTTCCAAGCAGCTCTCAAGGAAACTCAGTTTTCACACTCTATGCTTAGTGCCGTTTGAGTGCATTATCTAGGAATGAACCTGGTAGAGCATCCCACAGAAACGAATACTCCACATGCGGGTTTCACATGCCACCAACTCCACATTCACAGGCAACTTCAGCGCCACAGCCGTTTTCAGATAGCCCTCAATGCAAAGGCTCTAGACGCAAATATTGGTGTGAGAGCTAATTCAATCAAGGAAACACTGCATGTTGGTGAAGGGCATATTGAAGAAGGATCAGCCGAGTGGTTCTTGTGGGAGAACAACTCCATTTGGCTCACTAACTTCACACACCATCAGGCTTCCAAGCAGCTCTCAAGGAAACTCAGTTTTCACACTCTATGCTTAGTGCCCTTTCTTTGGCTATGACTGAAATGAACCTGGTAGAGCATCCCACACAACCGAATGCTCCACATGCGGGTTTCACATGCCACCAACTCCACATTCACAGGCAACTTCAGCGCCACAGCCGTTTTCAGATAGCCCTCAATGCAAAGGCTCTAGACGCAAATATTGGTGTGAGAGCTAATTCAATCAAGGAAACACTGCATGTTGGTGAAGGGCATATTGAAGAAGGATCAGCAGAGTGGTTCTTGTGGGAGAACAACTCCATTTGGCTCACTAACTTCACACACCATCAGGCTTCCAAGCAGCTCTCAAGGAAACTCAGTTTTCACACTCTATGCTTAGTGCCCTTTGAGTGCCTAGGACTGAAATGAAGCTTGGAGAGCATCCCACATAAACGAATGCTCCACATGCGGGTTTCACATGCCACCAACTCCACATTCACAGGCAACTTCAGCGCCACAGCCGTTTTCAGATAGCCCTCAATGCAAAGGCTCTAGACGCAAATATTGGTGTGAGAGCTAATTCAATCAAGGAAACACTGCATGTTGGTGAAGGGCATATTGAAGAAGGATCAGCCGAGTGGTTCTTGTGGGAGAACAACTCCATTTGGCTCACTAACTTCACACACCATCATGCTTCCAAGCAGCTCTCAAGGAAACTCAGTTTTCACACTCTCTGCTTAGTGCCCTTTGTATGGCTATGACTGAAATGAACCTGGTAGAGCATCCCACCCAAACGAATGCTCCACATGCGGGTTTCACATGCCACCAACTCCACATTCACAGGCAACTTCAGCGCCACAGCCGTTTTCAGATAGCCCTCAATGCAAAGGCTCTAGACGCAAATATTGGTGTGAGAGTTAATTCAATCAAGGAAACACTGCATGTTGGTGAAGGGCATATTGAAGAAGGATCAGCCGAGTGGTTCTTGTGGGAGAACAACTCCATTTGGCTCACTAACTTCACACACCATCAGGCTTCCAAGCAGCTCTCAAGGAAACTCAGTTTTCACACTCTATGCTTAGTGCCCTTTCTTTGGCTATGACTGAAATGAACCTGGTAGAGCATCCCACACACACGAATGCTCCACATGCGGGTTTCACATGCCACCAACTCCACATTCACAGGCAACTTCAGCGCCACAGCCGTTTTCAGATAGCCCTCAAAGCAAAGGCTCTAGACGCAAATATTGGTGTGAGAGCTAATTCAATCAAGGAAACACTGCATGCTGGTGAAGGGCATATTGAAGAAGGATCAGCCGAGTGGTTCTTGTGGGAGAACAACTCCATTTGGCTCACTAACTTCACACACCATCAGGCTTCCAAGCAGCTCTCAAGGAAACTCAGTTTTCACACTCTATGCTTAGTGCCCTTTGAGTGCCTAGGACTGAAATGAAGCTTGGAGAGCATCCCACAGAAACGAATGCTCCACATGCGGGTTTCACATGCCACCAACTCCACATTCACAGGCAACTTCAGCGCCACAACCGTTTTCAGATAGCCCTCAATGCAAAGGCTCTAGACGCAAATATTGGTGTGAGAGCTAATTCAATCAAGGAAACACTGCATGTTGGTGAAGGGCATATTGAAGAAGGATCAGCCGAGTGGTTCTTGTGGGAGAACAACTCCATTTGGCTCACTAACTTCACACACCATCAGGCTTCCAAGCAGCTCTCAAGGAAACTCAGTTTTCACACTCTATGCTTAGTGCCCTTTGAGTGCCTAGGACTGAAATGAAGCTTGGAGAGCATCCCACACAAACGAATGCTCCACATGCGGGTTTCACATGCCACCAACTCCACATTCACAGGCAACTTCAGCGCCACAACCGTTTTCAGATAGCCCTCAATGCAAAGGCTCTAGACGCAAATATTGGTGTGAGAGCTAATTCAATCAAGGAAACACTGCATGTTGGTGAAGGGCATATTGAAGAAGGATCAGCCGAGTGGTTCTTGTGGGAGAACAACTCCATTTGGCTCACTAACTTCACACACCATCAGGCTTCCAAGCAGCTCTCAAGGAAACTCAGTTTTCACACTCTATGCTTAGTGCCCTTTGAGTGCATTATCTAGGAATGAACCTGGTAGAGCATCCCACACAAACGAATGCTCCACATGCGGGTTTCACATGCCACCAACTCCACATTCACAGGCAACTTCAGCGCCACAGCCGTTTTCAGATAGCCCTCAATGCAAAGGCTCTAGACGCAAATATTGGTGTGAGAGCTAATTCAATCAAGGAAACACTGCATGTTGGTGAAGGGCATATTGAAGAAGGATCAGCCGAGTGGTTCTTGTCGGAGAACAACTCCATTTGGCTCACTAACGTCACACACCATCAGGCTTCCAAGCAGCTCTCAAGGAAACTCAGTTTTCACACTCTATGCTTAGTGCCGTTTGAGTGCATTATCTAGGAATGAACCTGGTAGAGCATCCCACACACACGAATGCTCCACATGCGGGTTTCACATGCCACCAACTCCACATTCACAGGCAACTTCAGCGCCACAGCCGTTTTCAGATAGCCCTCAATGCAAAGGCTCTAGACGCAAATATTGGTGTGAGAGCTAATTCAATCAAGGAAACACTGCATGTTGGTGAAGGGCATATTGAAGAAGGATCAGCCGAGTGGTTCTTGTGGGAGAACAACTCCATTTGGCTCACTAACTTCACACACCATCATGCTTCCAAGCAGCTCTCAAGGAAACTCAGTTTTCACACTCTCTGCTTAGTGCCCTTTGCATGGCTATGACTGAAATGAACCTGGTAGAGCATCCCACACAAACGAATGCTCTACATGCGGGTTTCACATGCCACCAACTCCACATTCTCAGGCAACTTCAGCGCCACAGCCGTTTTCAGATAGCCCTCAATGCAAAGGCTCTAGACGCAAATATTGGTGTGAGAGCTAATTCAATCAAGGAAACACTGCATGTTGGTGAAGGGCATATTGAAGAAGGATCAGCCGAGTGGTTCTTGTGGGAGAACAACTCCATTTGGCTCACTAACGTCACACACCATCAGGCTTCCAAGCAGCTCTCAAGGAAACTCAGTTTTCACACTCTATGCTTAGTGCCGTTTGAGTGCATTATCTAGGAATGAACCTGGTAGAGCATCCCACACAAACGAATGCTCCACATGCGGGTTTCACATGCCACCAACTCCACATTCACAGGCAACTTCAGCGCCACAGCCGTTTTCAGATAGCCCTCAATGCAAAGGCTCTAGACGCAAATATTGGTGTGAGAGCTAATTCAATCAAGGAAACACTGCATGTTGGTGAAGGGCATATTGAAGAAGGATCAGCCGAGTGGTTCTTGTGGGAGAACAACTCCATTTGGCTCACTAACTTCACACACCATCAGGCTTCCAAGCAGCTCTCAAGGAAACTCAGTTTTCACACTCTATGCTTAGTGCCCTTTCTTTGGCTATGACTGAAATGAACCTGGTAGAGCATCCCACACAACCGAATGCTCCACATGCGGGTTTCACATGCCACCAACTCCACATTCACAGGCAACTTCAGCGCCACAGCCGTTTTCAGATAGCCCTCAATGCAAAGGCTCTAGACGCAAATATTGGTGTGAGAGCTAATTCAATCAAGGAAACACTGCATGTTGGTGAAGGGCATATTGAAGAAGGATCAGCAGAGTGGTTCTTGTGGGAGAACAACTCCATTTGGCTCACTAACTTCACACACCATCAGGCTTCCAAGCAGCTCTCAAGGAAACTCAGTTTTCACACTCTATGCTTAGTGCCCTTTGAGTGCCTAGGACTGAAATGAAGCTTGGAGAGCATCCCACATAAACGAATGCTCCACATGCGGGTTTCACATGCCACCAACTCCACATTCACAGGCAACTTCAGCGCCACAGCCGTTTTCAGATAGCCCTCAATGCAAAGGCTCTAGACGCAAATATTGGTGTGAGAGCTAATTCAATCAAGGAAACACTGCATGTTGGTGAAGGGCATATTGAAGAAGGATCAGCCGAGTGGTTCTTGTGGGAGAACAACTCCATTTGGCTCACTAACTTCACACACCATCATGCTTCCAAGCAGCTCTCAAGGAAACTCAGTTTTCACACTCTCTGCTTAGTGCCCTTTGTATGGCTATGACTGAAATGAACCTGGTAGAGCATCCCACACAAACGAATGCTCCACATGCGGGTTTCACATGCCACCAACTCCACATTCACAGGCAACTTCAGCGCCACAGCCGTTTTCAGATAGCCCTCAATGCAAAGGCTCTAGACGCAAATATTGGTGTGAGAGTTAATTCAATCAAGGAAACACTGCATGTTGGTGAAGGGCATATTGAAGAAGGATCAGCCGAGTGGTTCTTGTGGGAGAACAACTCCATTTGGCTCACTAACTTCACACACCATCAGGCTTCCAAGCAGCTCTCAAGGAAACTCAGTTTTCACACTCTATGCTTAGTGCCCTTTCTTTGGCTATGACTGAAATGAACCTGGTAGAGCATCCCACACACACGAATGCTCCACATGCGGGTTTCACATGCCACCAACTCCACATTCACAGGCAACTTCAGCGCCACAGCCGTTTTCAGATAGCCCTCAATGCAAAGGCTCTAGACGCAAATATTGGTGTGAGAGCTAATTCAATCAAGGAAACACTGCATGCTGGTGAAGGGCATATTGAAGAAGGATCAGCAGAGTGGTTCTTGTGGGAGAACAACTCCATTTGGCTCACTAACTTCACACACCATCAGGCTTCCAAGCAGCTCTCAAGGAAACTCAGTTTTCACACTCTATGCTTAGTGCCCTTTGAGTGCCTAGGACTGAAATGAAGCTTGGAGAGCATCCCACAGAAACGAATGCTCCACATGCGGGTTTCACATGCCACCAACTCCACATTCACAGGCAACTTCAGCGCCACAACCGTTTTCAGATAGCCCTCAATGCAAAGGCTCTAGACGCAAATATTGGTGTGAGAGCTAATTCAATCAAGGAAACACTGCATGTTGGTGAAGGGCATATTGAAGAAGGATCAGCTGAGTGGTTCTTGTGGGAGAACAACTCCATTTGGCTCACTAACTTCACACACCATCAGGCTTCCAAGCAGCTCTCAAGGAAACTCAGTTTTCACACTCTATGCTTAGTGCCCTTTGAGTGCCTAGGACTGAAATGAAGCTTGGAGAGCATCCCACACAAACGAATGCTCCACATGCGGGTTTCACATGCCACCAACTCCACATTCACAGGCAACTTCAGCGCCACAACCGTTTTCAGATAGCCCTCAATGCAAAGGCTCTAGACGCAAATATTGGTGTGAGAGCTAATTCAATCAAGGAAACACTGCATGTTGGTGAAGGGCATATTGAAGAAGGATCAGACGAGTGGTTCTTGTGGGAGAACAACTCCATTTGGCTCACTAACTTCACACACCATCAGGCTTCCAAGCAGCTCTCAAGGAAACTCAGTTTTCACACTCTATGCTTAGTGCCCTTTGAGTGCCTAGGACTGAAATGAAGCTTGGAGAGCATCCCACACAAACGAATGCTCCACATGCGGGTTTCACATGCCACCAACTCCACATTCACAGGCAACTTCAGCGCCACAACCGTTTTCAGATAGCCCTCAATGCAAAGGCTCTAGACGCAAATATTGGTGTGAGAGCTAATTCAATCAAGGAAACACTGCATGTTGGTGAAGGGCATATTGAAGAAGGATCAGCCGAGTGGTTCTTGTGGGAGAACAACTCCATTTGGCTCACTAACTTCACACACCATCACGCTTCCAAGCAGCTCTCAAGGAAACTCAGTTTTCACACTCTATGCTTAGTGCCGTTTGAGTGCATTATCTAGGAATGAACCTGGTAGAGCATCCCACTCAAACGAATGCTCCACATGCGGGTTTCACATGCCACCAACTCCACATTCACAGGCAACTTCAGCGCCACAGCCGTTTTCAGATAGCCCTCAATGCAAAGGCTCTAGACGCAAATATTGGTGTGAGAGCTAATTCAATCAAGGAAACACTGCATGTTGGTGAAGGGCATATTGAAGAAGGATCAGCCGAGTGGTTCTTGTGGGAGAACAACTCCATTTGGCTCACTAACTTCACACACCATCAGGCTTCCAAGCAGCTCTCAAGGAAACTCAGTTTTCACACTCTATGCTTAGTGCCCTTTGAGTGCCTAGGACTGAAATGAAGCTTGGAGAGCATCCCACACAAACGAATGCTCCACATGCGGGTTTCACATGCCACCAACTCCACATTCACAGGCAACTTCAGCGCCACAACCGTTTTCAGATAGCCCTCAATGCAAAGGCTCTAGACGCAAATATTGGTGTGAGAGCTAATTCAATCAAGGAAACACTGCATGTTGGTGAAGGGCATATTGAAGAAGGATCAGCCGAGTGGTTCTTGTGGGAGAACAACTCCATTTGGCTCACTAACTTCACACACCATCACGCTTCCAAGCAGCTCTCAAGGAAACTCAGTTTTCACACTCTATGCTTAGTGCCCTTTGAGTGCATTATCTAGGAATGAACCTGGTAGAGCATCCCACACAAACGAATGCTCCACATGCGGGTTTCACATGCCACCAACTCCACATTCACAGGCAACTTCAGCGCCACAGCCGTTTTCAGATAGCCCTCAATGCAAAGGCTCTAGACGCAAATATTGGTGTGAGAGCTAATTCAATCAAGGAAACACTGCATGTTGGTGAAGGGCATATTGAAGAAGGATCAGCCGAGTGGTTCTTGTGGGAGAACAACTCCATTTGGCTCACTAACTTCACACACCATCAGGCTTCCAAGCAGCTCTCAAGGAAACTCAGTTTTCACACTCTATGCTTAGTGCCCTTTGTATGGCTAGGACTGAAATGAACTTGGTAGAGCATCCCACACAAACGAATGCTCCACATGCGGGTTTCACATGCCACCAACTCCACATTCTCAGGCAACTTCAGCGCCACAGCCGTTTTCAGATAGCCCTCAATGCAAAGGCTCTAGACGCAAATATTGGTGTGAGAGTTAATTCAATCAAGGAAACACTGCATGTTGGTGAAGGGCATATTGAAGAAGGATCAGCCGAGTGGTTCTTGTGGGAGAACAACTCCATTTGGCTCACTAACTTCACACACCATCAGGCTTCCAAGCAGCTCTCAAGGAAACTCAGTTTTCACACTCTATGTTTAGTGCCCTTTCTTTGGCTATGACTGAAATGAACCTGGTAGAGCATCCCACACAAACGAATGCTCCACATGCGGGTTTCACATGCCACCAACTCCACATTCACAGGCAACTTCAGCGCCACAGCCGTTTTCAGATAGCCCTCAATGCAAAGGCTCTAGACGCAAATATTGGTGTGAGAGCTAATTCAATCAAGGAAACACTGCATGTTGGTGAAGGGCATATTGAAGAAGGATCAGCCAAGTGGTTCTTGTGGGAGAACAACTCCATTTGGCTCACTAACTTCACACACCATCAGGCTTCCAAGCAGCTCTCAAGGAAACTCAGTTTTCACACTCTATGCTTAGTGCCCTTTGAGTGCCGAGGACTGAAATGAAGCTTGGAGAGCATCCCACATAAACGAATGCTCCACATGCGGGTTTCACATGCCACCAACTCCACATTCACAGGCAACTTCAGCGCCACAGCCGTTTTCAGATAGCCCTCAATGCAAAGGCTCTAGACGCAAATATTGGTGTGAGAGCTAATTCAATCAAGGAAACACTGCATGTTGGTGAAGGGCATATTGAAGAAGGATCAGCCGAGTGGTTCTTGTGGGAGAACAACTCCATTTGGCTCACTAACTTCACACACCATCAGGCTTCCAAGCAGCTCTCAAGGAAACTCAGTTTTCACACTCTATGCTTAGTGCCCTTTGTATGGCTAGGACTGAAATGAACCTGGTAGAGCATCCCACACAAACGAATGCTCCACATGCGGGTTTCACATGCCACCAACTCCACATTCACAGGCAACTTCAGCGCCACAGCCGTTTTCAGATAGCCCTCAATGCAAAGGCTCTAGACGCAAATATTGGTGTGAGAGCTAATTCAATCAAGGAAACACTGCATGTTGGTGAAGGGCATATTGAAGAAGGATCAGCAGAGTGGTTCTTGTGGGAGAACAACTCCATTTGGCTCACTAACTTCACACCATCAGGCTTCCAAGCAGCTCTCAAGGAAACTCAGTTTTCACACTCTATGCTTAGTGCCCTTTGAGTGCCTAGGACTGAAATGAAGCTTGGAGAGCATCCCACACAAACGAATGCTCCACATGCGGGTTTCACATGCCAGCAACTCCACATTCACAGGCAACTTCAGTGCCACAACCGTTTTCAGATAGCCCTCAATGCAAAGGCTCTAGACGCAAATATTGGTGTGAGAGCTAATTCAATCAAGGAAACACTGCATGTTGGTGAAGGGCATATTGAAGAAGGATCAGCCGAGTGGTTCTTGTGGGAGAACAACTCCATTTGCCTCACTAACTTCACACACCATCAGGCTTCCAAGCAGCTCTCAAGGAAACTCAGTTTTCACACTCTCTGCTTAGTGCCCTTTGTATGGCTAGGACTGAAATGAACCTGGTAGAGCATCCCACACAAACGAATGCTCCACATGCGGGTTTCACATGCCACCAACTCCACATTCTCAGGCAACTTCAGCGCCACAGCCGTTTTCAGATAGCCCTCAAAGCAAAGGCTCTAGACGCAAATATTGGTGTGAGAGCTAATTCAATCAAGGAAACACTGCATGTTGGTGAAGGGCATATTGAAGAAGGATCAGCCGAGTGGTTCTTGTGGGAGAACAACTCCATTTGGCTCACTAACTTCACACACCATCAGGCTTCCAAGCAGCTCTCAAGGAAACTCAGTTTTCACACTCTATGCTTAGTGCCCTTTCTTTGGCTATGACTGAAATGAACCTGGTAGAGCATCCCACACAACCGAATGCTCCACATGCGGGTTTCACATGCCACCAACTCCACATTCACAGGCAACTTCAGCGCCACAGCCGTTTTCAGATAGCCCTCAATGCAAAGGCTCTAGACGCAAATATTGGTGTGAGAGCTAATTCAATCAAGGAAACACTGCATGTTGGTGAAGGGCATATTGAAGAAGGATCAGCAGAGTGGTTCTTGTGGGAGAACAACTCCATTTGGCTCACTAACTTCACACACCATCAGGCTTCCAAGCAGCTCTCAAGGAAACTCAGTTTTCACACTCTATGCTTAGTGCCCTTTGAGTGCCTAGGACTGAAATGAAGCTTGGAGAGCATCCCACATAAACGAATGCTCCACATGCGGGTTTCACATGCCACCAACTCCACATTCACAGGCAACTTCAGCGCCACAGCCGTTTTCAGATAGCCCTCAATGCAAAGGCTCTAGACGCAAATATTGGTGTGAGAGCTAATTCAATCAAGGAAACACTGCATGTTGGTGAAGGGCATATTGAAGAAGGATCAGCCGAGTGGTTCTTGTGGGAGAACAACTCCATTTGGCTCACTAACTTCACACACCATCAGGCTTCCAAGCAGCTCTCAAGGAAACTCAGTTTTCACACTCTATGCTTAGTGCCGTTTGAGTGCCTAGGACTGAAATGAACCTGGTAGAGCATCCCACACAAACGAATGCTCCACATGCGGGTTTCACATGCCACCAACTCCACATTCACAGGCAACTTCAGCGCCACAGCCGTTTTCAGATAGCCCTCAATGCAAAGGCTCTAGACGCAAATATTGGTGTGAGAGCTAATTCAATCAAGGAAACACTGCATGTTGGTGAAGGGCATATTGAAGAAGGATCAGCCGAGTGGTTCTTGTCGGAGAACAACTCCATTTGGCTCACTAACGTCACACACCATCATGCTTCCAAGCAGCTCTCAAGGAAACTCAGTTTTCACACTCTATGCTTAGTGCCGTTTGAGTGCATTATCTAGGAATGAACCTGGTAGAGCATCCCACACACACGAATGCTCCACATGCGGGTTTCACATGCCACCAACTCCACATTCACAGGCAACTTCAGCGCCACAGCCGTTTTCAGATAGCCCTCAATGCAAAGGCTCTAGACGCAAATATTGGTGTGAGAGCTAATTCAATCAAGGAAACACTGCATGTTGGTGAAGGGCATATTGAAGAAGGATCAGCCGAGTGGTTCTTGTGGGAGAACAACTCCATTTGCCTCACTAACTTCACACACCATCATGCTTCCAAGCAGCTCTCAAGGAAACTCAGTTTTCACACTCTCTGCTTAGTGCCCTTTGTATGGCTATGACTGAAATGAACCTGGTAGAGCATCCCACACAAACGAATGCTCTACATGCGGGTTTCACATGCCACCAACTCCACATTCTCAGGCAACTTCAGCGCCACAGCCGTTTTCAGATAGCCCTCAATGCAAAGGCTCTAGACGCAAATATTGGTGTGAGAGCTAATTCAATCAAGGAAACACTGCATGTTGGTGAAGGGCATATTGAAGAAGGATCAGCCGAGTGGTTCTTGTGGGAGAACAACTCCATTTGGCTCACTAACGTCACACACCATCAGGCTTCCAAGCAGCTCTCAAGGAAACTCAGTTTTCACACTCTATGCTTAGTGCCGTTTGAGTGCATTATCAAGGAATGAACCTGGTAGAGCATCCCACACAAACGAATGCTCCACATGCGGGTTTCACATGCCACCAACTCCACATTCACAGGCAACTTCAGCGCCACAGCCGTTTTCAGATAGCCCTCAATGCAAAGGCTCTAGACGCAAATATTGGTGTGAGAGCTAATTCAATCAAGGAAACACTGCATGTTGGTGAAGGGCATATTGAAGAAGGATCAGCCGAGTGGTTCTTGTGGGAGAACAACTCCATTTGGCTCACTAACTTCACACACCATCAGGCTTCCAAGCAGCTCTCAAGGAAACTCAGTTTTCACACTCTATGCTTAGTGCCCTTTCTTTGGCTATGACTGAAATGAACCTGGTAGAGCATCCCACACAACCGAATGCTCCACATGCGGGTTTCACATGCCACCAACTCCACATTCACAGGAACTTCAGCGCCACAGCCGTTTTCAGATAGCCCTCAATGCAAAGGCTCTAGACGCAAATATTGGTGTGAGAGCTAATTCAATCAAGGAAACACTGCATGTTGGTGAAGGGCATATTGAAGAAGGATCAGCAGAGTGGTTCTTGTGGGAGAACAACTCCATTTGGCTCACTAACTTCACACACCATCAGGCTTCCAAGCAGCTCTCAAGGAAACTCAGTTTTCACACTCTATGCTTAGTGCCCTTTGAGTGCCTAGGACTGAAATGAAGCTTGGAGAGCATCCCACACAAACGAATGCTCCACATGCGGGTTTCACATGCCACCAACTCCACATTCACAGGCAACTTCAGCGCCACAGCCGTTTTCAGATAGCCCTCAATGCAAAGGCTCTAGACGCAAATATTGGTGTGAGAGCTAATTCAATCAAGGAAACACTGCATGTTGGTGAAGGGCATATTGAAGAAGGATCAGCCGAGTGGTTCTTGTGGGAGAACAACTCCATTTGGCTCACTAACTTCACACACCATCATGCTTCCAAGCAGCTCTCAAGGAAACTCAGTTTTCACACTCTCTGCTTAGTGCCCTTTGTATGGCTAGGACTGAAATGAACCTGGTAGAGCATCCCACACAAACGAATGCTCCACATGCGGGTTTCACATGCCACCAACTCCACATTCACAGGCAACTTCAGCGCCACAGCCGTTTTCAGATAGCCCTCAATGCAAAGGCTCTAGACGCAAATATTGGTGTGAGAGCTAATTCAATCAAGGAAACACTGCATGTTGGTGAAGGGCATATTGAAGAAGGATCAGCCGAGTGGTTCTTGTGGGAGAACAACTCCATTTGGCTCACTAACTTCACACACCATCAGGCTTCCAAGCAGCTCTCAAGGAAACTCAGTTTTCACACTCTATGCTTAGTGCCCTTTCTTTGGCTATGACTGAAATGAACCTGGTAGAGCATCCCACACAAACGAATGCTCCACATGCGGGTTTCACATGCCACCAACTCCACATTCACAGGCAACTTCAGCGCCACAGCCGTTTCAGATAGCCCTCAATGCAAAGGCTCTAGACGCAAATATTGGTGTGAGAGCTAATTCAATCAAGGAAACACTGCATGTTGGTGAAGGGCATATTGAAGAAGGATCAGCAGAGTGGTTCTTGTGGGAGAACAACTCCATTTGGCTCACTAACTTCACACACCATCAGGCTTCCAAGCAGCTCTCAAGGAAACTCAGTTTTCACACTCTATGCTTAGTGCCCTTTGAGTGCCTAGGACTGAAATGAAGCTTGGAGAGCATCCACAGAAACGAATGCTCCACATGCGGGTTTCACATGCCACCAACTCCACATTCACAGGCAACTTCAGCGCCACAACCGTTTTCAGATAGCCCTCAATGCAAAGGCTCTAGACGCAAATATTGGTGTGAGAGCTAATTCAATCAAGGAAACACTGCATGTTGGTGAAGGGCATATTGAAGAAGGATCAGCCGAGTGGTTCTTGTGGGAGAACAACTCCATTTGGCTCACTAACTTCACACACCATCAGGCTTCCAAGCAGCTCTCAAGGAAACTCAGTTTTCACACTCTATGCTTAGTGCCCTTTGAGTGCCTAGGACTGAAATGAAGCTTGGTAGAGCATCCCACACAAACGAATGCTCCACATGCGGGTTTCACATGCCACCAACTCCACATTCACAGGCAACTTCAGCGCCACAACCGTTTTCAGATAGCCCTCAATGCAAAGGCTCTAGACGCAAATATTGGTGTGAGAGCTAATTCAATCAAGGAAACACTGCATGTTGGTGAAGGGCATATTGAAGAAGGATCAGCCGAGTGGTTCTTGTGGGAGAACAACTCCATTTGGCTCACTAACTTCACACACCATCAGGCTTCCAAGCAGCTCTCAAGGAAACTCAGTTTTCACACTCTATGCTTAGTGCCCTTTGAGTGCCTAGGACTGAAATGAAGCTTGGAGAGCATCCCACACAAACGAATGCTCCACATGCGGGTTTCACATGCCACCAACTCCACATTCACAGGCAACTTCAGCGCCACAGCCGTTTTCAGATAGCCCTCAATGCAAAGGCTCTAGACGCAAATATTGGTGTGAGAGCTAATTCAATCAAGGAAACACTGCATGTTGGTGAAGGGCATATTGAAGAAGGATCAGCTGAGTGGTTCTTGTGGGAGAACAACTCCATTTGGCTCACTAACTTCACACACCATCAGGCTTCCAAGCAGCTCTCAAGGAAACTCAGTTTTCACACTCTATGCTTAGTGCCGTTTGAGTGCATTCTAGGAATGAACCTGGTAGAGCATCCCACACAAACGAATGCTCCACATGCGGGTTTCACATGCCACCAACTCCACATTCACAGGCAACTTCAGCGCCACAGCCGTTTTCAGATAGCCCTCAATGCAAAGGCTCTAGACGCAAATATTGGTGTGAGAGCTAATTCAATCAAGGAAACACTGCATGTTGGTGAAGGGCATATTGAAGAAGGATCAGCCGAGTGGTTCTTGTGGGAGAACAACTCCATTTGGCTCACTAACTTCACACACCATCAGGCTTCCAAGCAGCTCTCAAGGAAACTCAGTTTTCACACTCTATGCTTAGTGCCCTTTGAGTGCCTAGGACTGAAATGAAGCTTGGAGAGCATCCCACACAAACGAATGCTCCACATGCGGGTTTCACATGCCACCAACTCCACATTCACAGGCAACTTCAGCGCCACAACCGTTTTCAGATAGCCCTCAATGCAAAGGCTCTAGACGCAAATATTGGTGTGAGAGCTAATTCAATCAAGGAAACACTGCATGTTGGTGAAGGGCATATTGAAGAAGGATCAGCCGAGTGGTTCTTGTGGGAGAACAACTCCATTTGGCTCACTAACTTCACACACCATCACGCTTCCAAGCAGCTCTCAAGGAAACTCAGTTTTCACACTCTATGCTTAGTGCCCTTTGAGTGCCTTATCTAGGAATGAACCTGGTAGAGCATCCCACACAAACGAATGCTCCACATGCGGGTTTCACATGCCACCAACTCCACATTCACAGGCAACTTCAGCGCCACAGCCGTTTTCAGATAGCCCTCAATGCAAAGGCTCTAGACGCAAATATTGGTGTGAGAGCTAATTCAATCAAGGAAACACTGCATGTTGGTGAAGGGCATATTGAAGAAGGATCAGCGAGTGGTTCTTGTGGGAGAACAACTCCATTTGGCTCACTAACTTCACACACCATCAGGCTTCCAAGCAGCTCTCAAGGAAACTCAGTTTTCACACTCTATGCTTAGTGCCCTTTGTATGGCTAGGACTGAAATGAACCTGGTAGAGCATCCCACACAAACGAATGCTCCACATGCGGGTTTCACATGCCACCAACTCCACATTCACAGGCAACTTCAGCGCCACAGCCGTTTTCAGATAGCCCTCAATGCAAAGGCTCTAGACGCAAATATTGGTGTGAGAGCTAATTCAATCAAGGAAACACTGCATGTTGGTGAAGGCATATTGAAGAAGGATCAGCCGAGTGGTTCTTGTGGGAGAACAACTCCATTTGGCTCACTAACTTCACACACCATCAGGCTTCAAGCAGCTCTCAAGGAAACTCAGTTTTCACACTCTATGCTTAGTGCCCTTTGAGTGCTATGACTGAAATGAACCTGGTAGAGCATCCCACACAAACGAATGCTCCACATGCGGGTTTCACATGCCACCAACTCCACATTCACAGGCAACTTCAGCGCCACAGCCGTTTTCAGATAGCCCTCAATGCAAAGGCTCTAGACGCAAATATTGGTGTGAGAGCTAATTCAATCAAGGAAACACTGCATGTTGGTGAAGGGCATATTGAAGAAGGATCAGCCGAGTGGTTCTTGTGGGAGAACAACTCCATTTGGCTCACTAACTTCACACACCATCAGGCTTCCAAGCAGCTCTCAAGGAAACTCAGTTTTCACACTCTATGCTTAGTGCCCTTTGAGTGCTAGGACTGAAATGAAGCTTGGAGAGCATCCCACACAAACGAATGCTCCACATGCGGGTTTCACATGCCACCAACTCCACATTCACAGGCAACTTCAGCGCCACAGCCGTTTTCAGATAGCCCTCAATGCAAAGGCTCTAGACGCAAATATTGGTGTGAGAGCTAATTCAATCAAGGAAACACTGCATGTTGGTGAAGGGCATATTGAAGAAGGATCAGCCGAGTGGTTCTTGTGGGAGAACAACTCCATTTGGCTCACTAACTTCACACACCATCAGGCTTCCAAGCAGCTCTCAAGGAAACTCAGTTTTCACACTCTATGCTTAGTGCCCTTTCTTTGGCCTACGACTGAAATGAACCTGGTAGAGCATCCCACACAAACGAATGCTCCACATGCGGGTTTCACATGCCACCAACTCCACATTCACAGGCAACTTCAGCGCCACAGCCGTTTTCAGATAGCCCTCAATGCAAAGGCTCTAGACGCAAATATTGGTGTGAGAGCTAATTCAATCAAGGAAACACTGCATGTTGGTGAAGGGCATATTGAAGAAGGATCAGCCGAGTGGTTCTTGTGGAGAACAACTCCATTTGGCTCACTAACTTCACACACCATCAGGCTTCCAAGCAGCTCTCAAGGAAACTCAGTTTTCACACTCTATGCTTAGTGCCCTTTGAGTGCCTACGACTGAAATGAACCTGGTAGAGCATCCCACACAAACGAATGCTCCACATGCGGGTTTCACATGCCACCAACTCCACATTCACAGGCAACTTCAGCGCCACAGCCGTTTTCAGATAGCCCTCAATGCAAAGGCTCTAGACGCAAATATTGGTGTGAGAGCTAATTCAATCAAGGAAACACTGCATGTTGGTGAAGGGCATATTGAAGAAGGATCAGCCGAGTGGTTCTTGTGGGAGAACAACTCCATTTGGCTCACTAACTTCACACACCATCAGGCTTCCAAGCAGCTCTCAAGGAAACTCAGTTTTCACACTCTATGCTTAGTGCCCTTTGAGTGCATTACTAGGAATGAACCTGGTAGAGCATCCCACACAAACGAATGCTCCACATGCGGGTTTCACATGCCACCAACTCCACATTCACAGGCAACTTCAGCGCCACAGCCGTTTTCAGATAGCCCTCAATGCAAAGGCTCTAGACGCAAATATTGGTGTGAGAGCTAATTCAATCAAGGAAACACTGCATGTTGGTGAAGGGCATATTGAAGAAGGATCAGCCGAGTGGTTCTTGTGGAGAACAACTCCATTTGGCTCACTAACTTCACACACCATCAGGCTTCCAAGCAGCTCTCAAGGAAACTCAGTTTTCACACTCTATGCTTAGTGCCCTTTGAGTGCCTAGGACTGAAATGAAGTTTGGTCAGCATCCCACACAAACGAATGCTCCACATGCGGGTTTCACATGCCACCAACTCCACATTCACAGGCAACTTCAGCGCCACAGCCGTTTTCAGATAGCCCTCAAAGCAAAGGCTCTAGACGCAAATATTGGTGTGAGAGCTAATTCAATCAAGGAAACACTGCATGTTGGTGAAGGGCATATTGAAGAAGGATCAGCCGAGTGGTTCTTGTGGGAGAACAACTCCATTTGGCTCACTAACTTCACACACCATCAGGCTTCCAAGCAGCTCTCAAGGAAACTCAGTTTTCACACTCTATGCTTAGTGCCCTTTGAGTGCCTAGGACTGAAATGAAGCTTGGAGTGCATCCCACACAAACGAATGCTCCACATGCGGGTTTCACATGCCACCAACTCCACATTCACAGGCAACTTCAGCGCCACAGCCGTTTTCAGATAGCCCTCAATGCAAAGGCTCTAGACGCAAATATTGGTGTGAGAGCTAATTCAATCAAGGAAACACTGCATGTTGGTGAAGGGCATATTGAAGAAGGATCAGCCGAGTGGTTCTTGTGGGAGAACAACTCCATTTGGCTCACTAACTTCACACACCATCAGGCTTCCAAGCAGCTCTCAAGGAAACTCAGTTTTCACACTCTATGCTTAGTGCCCTTTGAGTGCCTAGGACTGAAATGAAGCTTGGAGTGCATCCCACACAAACGAATGCTCCACATGCGGGTTTCACATGCCACCAACTCCACATTCACAGGCAACTTCAGCGCCACAGCCGTTTTCAGATAGCCCTCAATGCAAAGGCTCTAGACGCAAATATTGGTGTGAGAGCTAATTCAATCAAGGAAACACTGCATGTTGGTGAAGGGCATATTGAAGAAGGATCAGCCGAGTGGTTCTTGTGGGAGAACAACTCCATTTGGCTCACTAACTTCACACACCATCAGGCTTCCAAGCAGCTCTCAAGGAAACTCAGTTTTCACACTCTATGCTTAGTGCCCTTTGAGTGCCTATGACTGAAATGAACCTGGTAGAGCATCCACACAAACGAATGCTCCACATGCGGGTTTCACATGCCACCAACTCCACATTCACAGGCAACTTCAGCGCCACAGCCGTTTTCAGATAGCCCTCAATGCAAAGGCTCTAGACGCAAATATTGGTGTGAGAGCTAATTCAATCAAGGAAACACTGCATGTTGGTGAAGGGCATATTGAAGAAGGATCAGCCGAGTGGTTCTTGTGGGAGAACAACTCCATTTGGCTCACTAACTTCACACACCATCAGGCTTCCAAGCAGCTCTCAAGGAAACTCAGTTTTCACACTCTATGCTTAGTGCCCTTTGAGTGCCTATGACTGAAATGAACCTGGTAGAGCATCCCACAGAAACGAATGCTCCACATGCGGGTTTCACATGCCACCAACTCCACATTCACAGGCAACTTCAGCGCCACAGCCGTTTTCAGATAGCCCTCAATGCAAAGGCTCTAGACGCAAATATTGGTGTGAGAGCTAATTCAATCAAGGAAACACTGCATGTTGGTGAAGGGCATATTGAAGAAGGATCAGCCGAGTGGTTCTTGTGGGAGAACAACTCCATTTGGCTCACTAACTTCACACACCATCAGGCTTCCAAGCAGCTCTCAAGGAAACTCAGTTTTCACACTCTATGCTTAGTGCCCTTTGAGTGCATTATCTAGGAATGAACCTGGTAGAGCATCCCACAGAAACGAATGCTCCACATGCGGGTTTCACATGCCACCAACTCCACATTCACAGGCAACTTCAGCGCCACAGCCGTTTTCAGATAGCCCTCAATGCAAAGGCTCTAGACGCAAATATTGGTGTGAGAGCTAATTCAATCAAGGAAACACTGCATGTTGGTGAAGGGCATATTGAAGAAGGATCAGCCGAGTGGTTCTTGTGGGAGAACAACTCCATTTGGCTCACTAACTTCACACACCATCAGGCTTCCAAGCAGCTCTCAAGGAAACTCAGTTTTCACACTCTATGCTTAGTGCCCTTTGAGGCATTAGCTAGGAATGAACCTGGTAGAGCATCCCACAGAAACGAATGCTCCACATGCGGGTTTCACATGCCACCAACTCCACATTCACAGGCAACTTCAGCGCCACAGCCGTTTTCAGATAGCCCTCAATGCAAAGGCTCTAGACGCAAATATTGGTGTGAGAGCTAATTCAATCAAGGAAACACTGCATGTTGGTGAAGGGCATATTGAAGAAGGATCAGCCGAGTGGTTCTTGTGGGAGAACAACTCCATTTGGCTCACTAACTTCACACACCATCAGGCTTCCAAGCAGCTCTCAAGGAAACTCAGTTTTCACACTCTATGCTTAGTGCCCTTTGCTTTGCTACGACTGAAATGAACCTGGTAGAGCATCCCACACAAACGAATGCTCCACATGCGGGTTTCACATGCCACCAACTCCACATTCACAGGCAACTTCAGCGCCACAGCCGTTTTCAGATAGCCCTCAATGCAAAGGCTCTAGACGCAAATATTGGTGTGAGAGCTAATTCAATCAAGGAAACACTGCATGTTGGTGAAGGGCATATTGAAGAAGGATCAGCCGAGTGGTTCTTGTGGGAGAACAACTCCATTTGGCTCACTAACTTCACACACCATCAGGCTTCCAAGCAGCTCTCAAGAAACTCAGTTTTCACACTCTATGCTTAGTGCCCTTTGAGTGCTACTACTGAAATGAACCTGGTAGAGCATCCCACACAAACGAATGCTCCACATGCGGGTTTCACATGCCACCAACTCCACATTCACAGGCAACTTCAGCGCCACAGCCGTTTTCAGATAGCCCTCAATGCAAAGGCTCTAGACGCAAATATTGGTGTGAGAGCTAATTCAATCAAGGAAACACTGCATGTTGGTGAAGGGCATATTGAAGAAGGATCAGCCTAGTGGTTCTTGTGGGAGAACAACTCCATTTGGCTCACTAACTTCACACACCATCAGGCTTCCAAGCAGCTCTCAAGGAAACTCAGTTTTCACACTCTATGCTTAGTGCCCTTTGAGTGCATACTAGGAATGAACCTGGTAGAGCATCCCACACAAACGAATGCTCCACATGCGGGTTTCACATGCCACCAACTCCACATTCACAGGCAACTTCAGCGCCACAGCCGTTTTCAGATAGCCCTCAATGCAAAGGCTCTAGACGCAAATATTGGTGTGAGAGCTAATTCAATCAAGGAAACACTGCATGTTGGTGAAGGGCATATTGAAGAAGGAATCAGCCGAGTGGTTCTTGTGGGAGAACAACTCCATTTGGCTCACTAACGTCACACACCATCAGGCTTCCAAGCAGCTCTCAAGGAAACTCAGTTTTCACACTCTATGCTTAGTGCCCTTTGTGTGCCTAGGACTGAAATGAAGCTTGGAGAGCATCCCACACAAACGAATGCTCCACATGCGGGTTTCACATGCCACCAACTCCACATTCACAGGCAACTTCAGCGCCACAGCCGTTTTCAGATAGCCCTCAATGCAAAGGCTCTAGACGCAAATATTGGTGTGAGAGCTAATTCAATCAAGGAAACACTGCATGTTGGTGAAGGGCATATTGAAGAAGGATCAGCCGAGTGGTTCTTGTGGGAGAACAACTCCATTTGGCTCACTAACTTCACACACCATCAGGCTTCCAAGCAGCTCTCAAGGAAACTCAGTTTTCACACTCTATGCTTAGTGCCCTTTGAGTGCCTAGGACTGAAATGAAGCTTGGTAGAGCATCCCACACAAACGAATGCTCCACATGCGGGTTTCACATGCCACCAACTCCACATTCACAGGCAACTTCAGCGCCACAGCCGTTTTCAGATAGCCCTCAATGCAAAGGCTCTAGACGCAAATATTGGTGTGAGAGCTAATTCAATCAAGGAACACTGCATGTTGGTGAAGGGCATATTGAAGAAGATCAGCCGAGTGGTTCTTGTGGGAGAACAACTCCATTTGGCTCACTAACTTCACACACCATCAGGCTTCAAGCAGCTCTCAAGGAAATTCAGTTTTCACACTCTATGCTTAGTGCCCTTTGAGTGCATTATCTAGGAATGAACCTGGTAGAGCATCCCACACAAACGAATGCTCCACATGCGGGTTTCACATGCCACCAACTCCACATTCACAGGCAACTTCAGCGCCACAGCCGTTTTCAGATAGCCCTCAATGCAAAGGCTCTAGACGCAAATATTGGTGTGAGAGCTAATTCAATCAAGGAAACACTGCATGTTGGTGAAGGGCATATTGAAGAAGGATCAGCCGAGTGGTTCTTGTGGGAGAACAACTCCATTTGGCTCACTAACTTCACACACCATCAGGCTTCCAAGCAGCTCTCAAGGAAACTCAGTTTTCACACTCTATGCTTAGTGCCCTTTGAGTGCATATCTAGGAATGAACCTGGTAGAGCATCCCACACAAACGAATGCTCCACATGCGGGTTTCACATGCCACCAACTCCACATTCACAGGCAACTTCAGCGCCACAGCCGTTTTCAGATAGCCCTCAATGCAAAGGCTCTAGACGCAAATATTGGTGTGAGAGCTAAATCAATCAAGGAAACACTGCATGTTGGTGAAGGGCATATTGAAGAAGGATCAGCCAAGTGGTTCTTGTGGGAGAACAACTCCATTTGGCTCACTAACTTCACACACCATCAGGCTTCCAAGCAGCTCTCAAGGAAACTCAGTTTTCACACTCTATGCTTAGTGCCCTTTGAGTGCCTAGGACTGAAATGAATTTTGGTCAGCATCCCACAGAAACGAATGCTCCACATGCGGGTTTCACATGCCACCAACTCCACATTCACAGGCAACTTCAGCGCCACAGCCGTTTTCAGATAGCCCTCAAAGCAAAGGCTCTAGACGCAAATATTGGTGTGAGAGCTAATTCAATCAAGGAAACACTGCATGTTGGTGAAGGGCATATTGAAGAAGAATCAGCCGAGTGGTTCTTGTGGGAGAACAACTCCATTTGGCTCACTAACTTCACACACCATCAGGCTTCCAAGCAGCTCTCAAGGAAACTCAGTTTTCACACTCTATGCTTAGTGCCCTTTGTGTGCCTAGGACTGAAATGAAGCTTGGAGTGCATCCCACACAAACGAATGCTCCACATGCGGGTTTCACATGCCACCAACTCCACATTCACAGGCAACTTCAGCGCCACAGCCGTTTTCAGATAGCCCTCAATGCAAAGGCTCTAGACGCAAATATTGGTGTGAGAGCTAATTCAATCAAGGAAACACTGCATGTTGGTGAAGGGCATATTGAAGAAGGATCAGCCGAGTGGTTCTTGTGGGAGAACAACTCCATTTGGCTCACTAACTTCACACACCATCAGGCTTCCAAGCAGCTCTCAAGGAAACTCAGTTGTCACACTCTATGCTTAGTGCCGTTTGAGTGCCTAGGACTGAAATGAAGCCTTGGAGTGCATCCCACACAAACGAATGCTCCACATGCGGGTTTCACATGCCACCAACTCCACATTCACAGGCAACTTCAGCGCCACAGCCGTTTTCAGATAGCCCTCAATGCAAAGGCTCTAGACGCAAATATTGGTGTGAGAGCTAATTCAATCAAGGAAACACTGCATGTTGGTGAAGGGCATATTGAAGAAGGATCAGCCGAGTGGTTCTTGTGGGAGAACAACTCCATTTGGCTCACTAACTTCACACACCATCAGGCTTCCAAGCAGCTCTCAAGGAAACTCTGTTTTCACACTCTATGCTTAGTGCCCTTTCTTTGGCTACGACTGAAATGAACCTGGTAGAGCATCCCACACAAACGAATGCTCCACATGCGGGTTTCACATGCCACCAACTCCACATTCACAGGCAACTTCAGCGCCACAGCCATTTTCAGATAGCCCTCAATGCAAAGGCTCTAGACGCAAATATTGGTGTGAGAGCTAATTCAATCAAGGAAACACTGCATGTTGGTGAAGGGCATATTGAAGAAGGATCAGCCGAGTGGTTCTTGTGGGAGAACAACTCCATTTGGCTCACTAACTTCACACACCATCAGGCTTCCAAGCAGCTCTCAAGGAAACTCAGTTTTCACACTCTATGCTTAGTGCCCTTTGAGTGCCTACGACTGAAATGAACCTGGTAGAGCATCGCACACAAACGAATGCTCCACATGCGGGTTTCACATGCCACCAACTCCACATTCACAGGCAACTTCAGCGCCACAGCCGTTTTCAGATAGCCCTCAATGCAAAGGCTCTAGACGCAAATATTGGTGTGAGAGCTAATTCAATCAAGGAAACACTGCATGTTGGTGAAGGGCATATTGAAGAAGGATCAGCCGAGTGGTTCTTGTGGGAGAACAACTCCATTTGGCTCACTAACTTCACACACCATCAGGCTTCCAAGCAGCTCTCAAGGAAACTCAGTTTTCACACTCTATGCTTAGTGCCCTTTGAGTGCATTATCTAGGAATGAACCTGGTAGAGCATCCCACACAAACGAATGCTCCACATGCGGGTTTCACATGCCACCAACTCCACATTCACAGGCAACTTCAGCGCCACAGCCGTTTTCAGATAGCCCTCAATGCAAAGGCTCTAGACGCAAATATTGGTGTGAGAGCTAATTCAATCAAGGAAACACTGCATGTTGGTGAAGGGCATATTGAAGAAGGATCAGCCAAGTGGTTCTTGGTGGGGAGAACAACTCCATTTGGCTCACTAACTTCACACACCATCACGCTTCCAAGCAGCTCTCAAGAAACTCAGTTTTCACACTCTATGCTTAGTGCCCTTTCTTTGGCTACGACTGAAATGAACCTGGTAGAGCATCCCACACAAACGAATGCTCCACATA
>NW_026701419.1:0-24440 GCF_030435755.1 Ochotona princeps | reverse complement strand
GGTTTCACATGCCACCAACTCCACATTCACAGGCAACTTCAGCGCCACAGCCGTTTTCAGATAGCCCTCAATGCAAAGGCTCTAGACGCAAATATTGGTGTGAGAGCTAATTCAATCAAGGAAACACTGCATGTTGGTGAAGGGCATATTGAAGAAGGATCAGCCGAGTGGTTCTTGTGGGAGAACAACTCCATTTGGCTCCCTAACTTCACACACCATCAGGCTTCCAAGCAGCTCTCAAGGAAACTCAGTTTTCACACTCTATGCTTAGTGCCCTTTGAGTGCATTATCTAGGAATGAACCTGGTAGAGCATCCCACACAAACGAATGCTCCACATGCGGGTTTCACATGCCACCAACTCCACATTCACAGGCAACTTCAGCGCCACAGCCGTTTTCAGATAGCCCTCAAAGCAAAGGCTCTAGACGCAAATATTGGTGTGAGAGCTAATTCAATCAAGGAAACACTGCATGTTGGTGAAGGGCATATTGAAGAAGGATCAGCCGAGTGGTTCTTGTGGGAGAACAACTCCATTTGGCTCACTAACTTCACACACCTGAGGCTTCCAAGCAGCTCTCAAGGAAACTCAGTTTTCACACTCTATGCTTAGTGCCCTTTGAGTGCCTAGGACTGAAAAGAAGCTTGGTGAGCATCCCACACAAACGAATGCTCCACATGCGGGTTTCACATGCCACCAACTCCACATTCACAGGCAACTTCAGCGCCACAGCCGTTTTCAGATAGCCCTCAATGCAAAGGCTCTAGACGCAAATATTGGTGTGAGAGCTAATTCAATCAAGGAAACACTGCATGTTGGTGAAGGGCATATTGAAGAAGGATCAGCCGAGTGGTTCTTGTGGGAGAACAACTCCATTTGGCTCACTAACTTCACACACCATCAGGCTTCCAAGCAGCTCTCAAGGAAACTCAGTTTTCACACTCTATGCTTAGTGCCCTTTGTATGGCTAGGACTGAAATGAACCTGGTAGAGCATCCCACACAAACGAATGCTCCACATGCGGGTTTCACATGCCACCAACTCCACATTCACAGGCAACTTCAGCGCCACAGCCGTTTTCAGATAGCCCTCAATGCAAAGGCTCTAGACGCAAATATTGGTGTGAGAGCTAATTCAATCAAGGAAACACTGCATGTTGGTGAAGGGCGTATTGAAGAAGGATCAGCCGAGTGGTTCTTGTGGGAGAACAACTCCATTTGGCTCACTAACTTCACACACCATCAGGCTTCCAAGCAGCTCTCAAGGAAACTCAGTTTTCACACTCTATGCTTAGTGCCCTTTGTATGGCTAGGACTGAAATGAACCTGGTAGAGCATCCCACACAAACGAATGCTCCACATGCGGGTTTCACATGCCACCAACTCCACATTCACAGGCAACTTCAGCGCCACAGCCGTTTTCAGATAGCCCTCAATGCAAAGGCTCTAGACGCAAATATTGGTGTGAGAGCTAATTCAATCAAGGAAACACTGCATGTTGGTGAAGGGCGTATTGAAGAAGGATCAGCCGAGTGGTTCTTGTGGGAGAACAACTCCATTTGGCTCACTAACTTCACACACCATCAGGCTTCCAAGCAGCTCTCAAGGAAACTCAGTTTTCACACTCTATGCTTAGTGCCCTTTGTATGGCTAGGACTGAAATGAACCTGGTAGAGCATCCCACACAAACGAGTGCTCCACATGCGGGTTTCACATGCCACCAACTCCACATTCACAGTCAACTTCAGCGCCACAGCCGTTTTCAGATAGCCCTCAATGCAAAGGCTCTAGACGCAAATATTGGTGTGAGAGCTAATTCAATCAAGGAAACACTGCATGTTGGTGAAGGGCATATTGAAGAAGGATCAGCCGAGTGGTTCTTGTGGGAGAACAACTCCATTTGGCTCACTAACTTCACACACCATCAGGCTTCCAAGCAGCTCTCAAGGAAACTCAGTTTTCACACTCTATGCTTAGTGCCCTTTGAGTGCATTATCTAGGAATGAACCTGGTAGAGCATCCCACACAAACGAATGCTCCACATGCGGGTTTCACATGCCACCAACTCCACATTCACAGGCAACTTCAGCGCCACAGCCGTTTTCAGATAGCCCTCAAAGCAAAGGCTCTAGACGCAAATATTGGTGTGAGAGCTAATTCAATCAAGGAAACACTGCATGTTGGTGAAGGGCATATTGAAGAAGGATCAGCCGAGTGGTTCTTGTGGGAGAACAACTCCGTTTGGCTCACTAACTTCACACACCATCAGGCTTCCAAGCAGCTCTCAAGGAAACTCAGTTTTCACACTCTATGCTTAGTGCCCTTTGAGTGCATTATCTAGGAATGAACCTGGTAGAGCATCCCACACAAACGAATGCTCCACATGCGGGTTTCACATGCCACCAACTCCACATTCACAGGCAACTTCAGCGCCACAGTCGTTTTCAGATAGCCCTCAATGCAAAGGCTCTAGACGCAAATATTGGTGTGAGAGCTAATTCAATCAAGGAAACACTGCATGTTGGTGAAGGGCATATTGAAGAAGGATCAGCCGAGTGGTTCTTGTGGGAGAACAACTCCATTTGGCTCACTAACTTCACACACCATCAGGCTTCCAAGCAGCTCTCAAGGAAACTCAGTTTTCACACTCTATGCTTAGTGCCCTTTGAGTGCATTATCTAGGAATGAACCTGGTAGAGCATCCCACACAAACGAATGCTCCACATGCGGGTTTCACATGCCACCAACTCCACATTCACAGGCAACTTCAGCGCCACAGCCGTTTTCAGATAGCCCTCAAAGCAAAGGCTCTAGACGCAAATATTGGTGTGAGAGCTAATTCAATCAAGGAAACACTGCATGTTGGTGAAGGGCATATTGAAGAAGGATCAGCCGAGTGGTTCTTGTGGGAGAACAACTCCGTTTGGCTCACTAACTTCACACACCATCAGGCTTCCAAGCAGCTCTCAAGGAAACTCAGTTTTCACACTCTATGCTTAGTGCCCTTTGAGTGCATTATCAAGGAATGAACCTGGTAGAGCATCCCACACAAACGAATGCTCCACATGCGGGTTTCACATGCCACCAACTCCACATTCACAGGCAACTTCAGCGCCACAGTCGTTTTCAGATAGCCCTCAATGCAAAGGCTCTAGACGCAAATATTGGTGTGAGAGCTAATTCAATCAAGGAAACACTGCATGTTGGTGAAGGGCATATTGAAGAAGGATCAGCCGAGTGGTTCTTGTGGGAGAACAACTCCATTTGGCTCACTAACTTCACACACCATCAGGCTTCCAAGCAGCTCTCAAGGAAACTCAGTTTTCACACTCTATGCTTAGTGCCCTTTGAGTGCATTATCTAGGAATGAACCTGGTAGAGCATCCCACACAAACGAATGCTCCACATGCGGGTTTCACATGCCACCAACTCCACATTCACAGGCAAGTTCAGCGCCACAGCCGTTTTCAGATAGCCCTCACTGCAAAGGCTCTAGACGCAAATATTGGTGTGAGAGCTAATTCAATCAAGGAAACACTGCATGTTGGTGAAGGGCATATTGAAGAAGGATCAGCCGAGTGGTTCTTGTGGGAGAACAACTCCATTTGGCTCACTAACTTCACACACCATCAGGCTTCCAAGCAGCTCTCAAGGAAACTCAGTTTTCACACTCTATGCTTAGTGCCCTTTGAGTGCATTATCTAGGAATGAACCTGGTAGAGCATCCCACACAAACGAATGCTCCACATGCGGGTTTCACATGCCACCAACTCCACATTCACAGGCAACTTCAGCGCCACAGCCGTTTTCAGATAGCCCTCAATGCAAAGGCTCTAGACGCAAATATTGGTGTGAGAGCTAATTCAATCAAGGAAACACTGCATGTTGGTGAAGGGCATATTGAAGAAGGATCAGCCGAGTGGTTCTTGTGGGAGAACAACTCCATTTGGCTCACTAACTTCACACACCATCAGGCTTCCAAGCAGCTCTCAAGGAAACTCAGTTTTCACACTCTATGCTTAGTGCCCTTTGTATGGCTAGGAATGAAATGAACCTGGTAGAGCATCCCACACAAACGAATGCTCCACATGCGGGTTTCACATGCCACCAACTCCACATTCACAGGCAACTTCAGCGCCACAGCCGTTTTCAGATAGCCCTCAATGCAAAGGCTCTAGACGCAAATATTGGTGTGAGAGCTAATTCAATCAAGGAAACACTGCATGTTGGTGAAGGGCATATTGAAGAAGGATCAGCCGAGTGGTTCTTGTGGGAGAACAACTCCATTTGGCTCACTAACTTCACACACCATCAGGCTTCCAAGCAGCTCTCAAGGAAACTCAGTTTTCACACTCTATGCTTAGTGCCCTTTGAGTGCCAAGGACTGAAAAGACGTTTGGTGAGCATCCCACATAAACGAATGCTCCACATGCGGGTTTCACATGCCACCAACTCCACATTCACAGGCAACTTCAGCGCCACAGCCGTTTTCAGATAGCCCTCAATGCAAAGGCTCTAGACGCAAATATTGGTGTGAGAGCTAATTCAATCAAGGAAACACTGCATGTTGGTGAAGGGCATATTGAAGAAGGATCAGCCGAGTGGTTCTTGTGGGAGAACAACTCCATTTGGCTCACTAACTTCACACACCATCAGGCTTCCAAGCAGCTCTCAAGGAAACTCAGTTTTCACACTCTATGCTTAGTGCCCTTTGAGTGCATTATCTAGGAATGAACCTGGTAGAGCATCCCACACAAACGAATGCTCCACATGCGGGTTTCACATGCCACCAACTCCACATTCATAGGCAAGTTCAGCGCCACAGCCGTTTTCAGATAGCCCTCACTGCAAAGGCTCTAGACGCAAATATTGGTGTGAGAGCTAATTCAATCAAGGAAACACTGCATGTTGGTGAAGGGCATATTGAAGAAGGATCAGCCGAGTGGTTCTTGTGGGAGAACAACTCCATTTGGCTCACTAACTTCACACACCATCAGGCTTCCAAGCAGCTCTCAAGGAAACTCAGTTTTCACACTCTGCTTAGTGCCCTTTGAGTGCATTATCTAGGAATGAACCTGGTAGAGCATCCCACACAAACGAATGCTCCACATGCGGGTTTCACATGCCACCAACTCCACATTCACAGGCAACTTCAGCGCCACAGCCGTTTTCAGATAGCCCTCAATGCAAAGGCTCTAGACGCAAATATTGGTGTGAGAGCTAATTCAATCAAGGAAACACTGCATGTTGGTGAAGGGCATATTGAAGAAGGATCAGCCGAGTGGTTCTTGTGGGAGAACAACTCCATTTGGCTCACTAACTTCACACACCATCAGGCTTCCAAGCAGCTCTCAAGGAAACTCAGTTTTCACACTCTGCTTAGTGCCCTTTGAGTGCATTATCTAGGAATGAACCTGGTAGAGCATCCCACACAAACGAATGCTCCACATGCGGGTTTCACATGCCACCAACTCCACATTCACAGGCAACTTCAGCGCCACAGCCGTTTTCAGATAGCCCTCAATGCAAAGGCTCTAGACGCAAATATTGGTGTGAGAGCTAATTCAATCAAGGAAACACTGCATGTTGGTGAAGGGCATATTGAAGAAGGATCAGCCGAGTGGTTCTTGTGGGAGAACAACTCCATTTGGCTCACTAACTTCACACACCATCAGGCTTCCAAGCAGCTCTCAAGGAAACTCAGTTTTCACACTCTATGCTTAGTGCCCTTTGTATGGCTAGGAATGAAATGAACCTGGTAGAGCATCCCACACAAACGAATGCTCCACATGCGGGTTTCACATGCCACCAACTCCACATTCACAGGCAACTTCAGCGCCACAGCCGTTTTCAGATAGCCCTCAATGCAAAGGCTCTAGACGCAAATATTGGTGTGAGAGCTAATTCAATCAAGGAAACACTGCATGTTGGTGAAGGGCATATTGAAGAAGGATCAGCCGAGTGGTTCTTGTGGGAGAACAACTCCATTTGGCTCACTAACTTCACACACCATCAGGCTTCCAAGCAGCTCTCAAGGAAACTCAGTTTTCACACTCTATGCTTAGTGCCCTTTGAGTGCCAAGGACTGAAAAGACGTTTGGTGAGCATCCCACATAAACGAATGCTCCACATGCGGGTTTCACATGCCACCAACTCCACATTCACAGGCAACTTCAGCGCCACAGCCGTTTTCAGATAGCCCTCAATGCAAAGGCTCTAGACGCAAATATTGGTGTGAGAGCTAATTCAATCAAGGAAACACTGCATGTTGGTGAAGGGCATATTGAAGAAGGATCAGCCGAGTGGTTCTTGTGGGAGAACAACTCCATTTGGCTCACTAACTTCACACACCATCAGGCTTCCAAGCAGCTCTCAAGGAAACTCAGTTTTCACACTCTATGCTTAGTGCCCTTTGAGTGCATTATCTAGGAATGAACCTGGTAGAGCATCCCACACAAACGAATGCTCCACATGCGGGTTTCACATGCCACCAACTCCACATTCACAGGCAACTTCAGCGCCACAGCCGTTTTCAGATAGCCCTCAATGCAAAGGCTCTAGACGCAAATATTGGTGTGAGAGCTAATTCAATCAAGGAAACACTGCATGTTGGTGAAGGGCATATGGAAGAAGGATCAGCCGAGTGGTTCTTGTGGGAGAACAACTCCGTTTGGCTCACTAACTTCACACACCATCAGGCTTACAAGCAGCTCTCAAGGAAACTCAGTTTTCACACTCTATGCTTAGTGCCCTTTGAGTGCATTATCTAGGAATGAACCTGGTAGAGCATCCCACACAAACGAATGCTCCACATGCGGGTTTCACATGCCACCAACTCCACATTCACAGGCAACTTCAGCGCCACAGTCGTTTTCAGATAGCCCTCAATGCAAAGGCTCTAGATGCAAATATTGGTGTGAGAGCTAATTCAATCAAGGAAACACTGCATGTTGGTGAAGGGCATATTGAAGAAGGATCAGCCGAGTGGTTCTTGTGGGAGAACAACTCCATTTGGCTCACTAACTTCACACACCATCAGGCTTCCAAGCAGCTCTCAAGGAAACTCAGTTTTCACACTCTATGCTTAGTGCCCTTTGAGTGCATTATCTAGGAATGAACCTGGTAGAGCATCCCACACAAACGAATGCTCCACATGCCGGTTTCACATGCCAACAACTCCACATTCACAGGCAACTTCAGCGCCACAGCCGTTTTCAGATAGCCCTCACTGCAAAGGCTCTAGACGCAAATATTGGTGTGAGAGCTAATTCAATCAAGGAAACACTGCATGTTGGTGAAGGGCATATTGAAGAAGGATCAGCCGAGTGGTTCTTGTGGGAGAACAACTCCATTTGGCTCACTAACTTCACACACCATCAGGCTTCCAAGCAGCTCTCAAGGAAACTCAGTTTTCACACTCTATGCTTAGTGCCCTTTGAGTGCATTATCTAGGAATGAACCTGGTAGAGCATCCCACACAAACCAATGCTCCACATGCGGGTTTCACATGCCACCAACTCCACATTCACAGGCAACTTCAGCGCCACAGCCGTTTTCAGATAGCCCTCAATGCAAAGGCTCTAGACGCAAATATTGGTGTGAGAGCTAATTCAATCAAGGAAACACTGCATGTTGGTGAAGGGCATATTGAAGAAGGATCAGCCGAGTGGTTCTTGTGGGAGAACAACTCCATTTGGCTCACTAACTTCACACACCATCAGGCTTCCAAGCAGCTCTCAAGGAAACTCAGTTTTCACACTCTATGCTTAGTGCCCTTTGAGTGCCAAGGACTGAAAAGACGTTTGGTGAGCATCCCACATAAACGAATGCTCCACATGCGGGTTTCACATGCCACCAACTCCACATTCACAGGCAACTTCAGCGCCACAGCCGTTTTCAGATAGCCCTCAATGCAAAGGCTCTAGACGCAAATATTGGTATGAGAGCTAATTCAATCAAGGAAACACTGCATGTTGGTGAAGGGCATATTGAAGAAGGATCAGCCGAGTGGTTCTTGTGGGAGAACAACTCCATTTGGCTCACTAACTTCACACACCATCAGGCTTCCAAACAGCTCTCAAGGAAACTCAGTTTTCACACTCTATGCTTAGTGCCCTTTGAGTGCCTAGGACTGAAAAGAAGCTTGGTGAGCATCCCACACAAACGAATGCTCCACATGCGGGTTTCACATGCCACCAACTCCACATTCACAGGCAACTTCAGCGCCACAGCCATTTTCAGATAGCCCTCAAAGCAAAGGCTCTAGACGCAAATATTGGTGTGAGAGCTAATTCAATCAAGGAAACACTGCATGTTGGTGAAGGGCATATTGAAGAAGGATCAGCCGAGTGGTTCTTGTGGGAGAACAACTCCATTTGGCTCACTAACTTCACACACCATCAGGCTTCCAAGCAGCTCTCAAGGAAACTCAGTTTTCACACTGTATGCTTAGTGCCCTTTGTATGGCTAGGACTGAAATGAACCTGGTAGAGCATCCCACACAAACGAATGCTCCACATGCGGGTTTCACATGCCACCAACTCCACATTCACAGGCAACTTCAGCGCCACAGCCGTTTTCAGATAGCCCTCAATGCAAAGGCTCTAGACGCAAATATTGGTGTGAGAGCTAATTCAATCAAGGAAACACTGCATGTTGGTGAAGGGCATATTGAAGAAGGATCAGCCGAGTGGTTCTTGTGGGAGAACAACTCCATTTGGCTCACTAACTTCACACACCATCAGGCTTCCAAGCAGCTCTCAAGGAAACTCAGTTTTCACACTCTATGCTTAGTGCCCTTTGTATGGCTAGGACTGAAATGAACCTGGTAGAGCATCCCACACAAACGAATGCTCCACATGCGGGTTTCACATGCCACCAACTCCACATTCACAGGCAACTTCAGCGCCACAGCCGTTTTCAGATAGCCCTCAATGCAAAGGCTCTAGACGCAAATATTGGTGTGAGAGCTAATTCAATCAAGGAAACACTGCATGTTGGTGAAGGGCATATTGAAGAAGGATCAGCCGAGTGGTTCTTGTGGGAGAACAACTCCATTTGGCTCACTAACTTCACACACCATCAGGCTTCCAAGCAGCTCTCAAGGAAACTCAGTTTTCACACTCTATGCTTAGTGCCCTTTGAGTGCATTATCTAGGAATGAACCTGGTAGAGCATCCCACACAAACGAATGCTCCACATGCGGGTTTCACATGCCACCAACTCCACATTCACAGGCAACTTCAGCGCCACAGCCGTTTTCAGATAGCCCTCAATGCAAAGGCTCTAGACGCAAATATTGGTGTGAGAGCTAATTCAATCAAGGAAACACTGCATGTTGGTGAAGGGCATATTGAAGAAGGATCAGCCGAGTGGTTCTTGTGGGAGAACAACTCCATTTGGCTCCCTAACTTCACACACCATCAGGCTTCCAAGCAGCTCTCAAGGAAACTCAGTTTTCACACTCTATGCTTAGTGCCCTTTGAGTGCATTATCTAGGAATGAACCTGGTAGAGCATCCCACACAAACGAATGCTCCACATGCGGGTTTCACATGCCACCAACTCCACATTCACAGGCAACTTCAGCGCCACAGCCGTTTTCAGATAGCCCTCAAAGCAAAGGCTCTAGACGCAAATATTGGTGTGAGAGCTAATTCAATCAAGGAAACACTGCATGTTGGTGAAGGGCATATTGAAGAAGGATCAGCCGAGTGGTTCTTGTGGGAGAACAACTCCATTTGGCTCACTAACTTCACACACCTGAGGCTTCCAAGCAGCTCTCAAGGAAACTCAGTTTTCACACTCTATGCTTAGTGCCCTTTGAGTGCCTAGGACTGAAAAGAAGCTTGGTGAGCATCCCACACAAACGAATGCTCCACATGCGGGTTTCACATGCCACCAACTCCACATTCACAGGCAACTTCAGCGCCACAGCCGTTTTCAGATAGCCCTCAATGCAAAGGCTCTAGACGCAAATATTGGTGTGAGAGCTAATTCAATCAAGGAAACACTGCATGTTGGTGAAGGGCATATTGAAGAAGGATCAGCCGAGTGGTTCTTGTGGGAGAACAACTCCATTTGGCTCACTAACTTCACACACCATCAGGCTTCCAAGCAGCTCTCAAGGAAACTCAGTTTTCACACTCTATGCTTAGTGCCCTTTGTATGGCTAGGACTGAAATGAACCTGGTAGAGCATCCCACACAAACGAATGCTCCACATGCGGGTTTCACATGCCACCAACTCCACATTCACAGGCAACTTCAGCGCCACAGCCGTTTTCAGATAGCCCTCAATGCAAAGGCTCTAGACGCAAATATTGGTGTGAGAGCTAATTCAATCAAGGAAACACTGCATGTTGGTGAAGGGCGTATTGAAGAAGGATCAGCCGAGTGGTTCTTGTGGGAGAACAACTCCATTTGGCTCACTAACTTCACACACCATCAGGCTTCCAAGCAGCTCTCAAGGAAACTCAGTTTTCACACTCTATGCTTAGTGCCCTTTGTATGGCTAGGACTGAAATGAACCTGGTAGAGCATCCCACACAAACGAGTGCTCCACATGCGGGTTTCACATGCCACCAACTCCACATTCACAGTCAACTTCAGCGCCACAGCCGTTTTCAGATAGCCCTCAATGCAAAGGCTCTAGACGCAAATATTGGTGTGAGAGCTAATTCAATCAAGGAAACACTGCATGTTGGTGAAGGGCATATTGAAGAAGGATCAGCCGAGTGGTTCTTGTGGGAGAACAACTCCATTTGGCTCACTAACTTCACACACCATCAGGCTTCCAAGCAGCTCTCAAGGAAACTCAGTTTTCACACTCTATGCTTAGTGCCCTTTGAGTGCATTATCTAGGAATGAACCTGGTAGAGCATCCCACACAAACGAATGCTCCACATGCGGGTTTCACATGCCACCAACTCCACATTCACAGGCAACTTCAGCGCCACAGCCGTTTTCAGATAGCCCTCAAAGCAAAGGCTCTAGACGCAAATATTGGTGTGAGAGCTAATTCAATCAAGGAAACACTGCATGTTGGTGAAGGGCATATTGAAGAAGGATCAGCCGAGTGGTTCTTGTGGGAGAACAACTCCGTTTGGCTCACTAACTTCACACACCATCAGGCTTCCAAGCAGCTCTCAAGGAAACTCAGTTTTCACACTCTATGCTTAGTGCCCTTTGAGTGCATTATCTAGGAATGAACCTGGTAGAGCATCCCACACAAACGAATGCTCCACATGCGGGTTTCACATGCCACCAACTCCACATTCACAGGCAACTTCAGCGCCACAGTCGTTTTCAGATAGCCCTCAATGCAAAGGCTCTAGACGCAAATATTGGTGTGAGAGCTAATTCAATCAAGGAAACACTGCATGTTGGTGAAGGGCATATTGAAGAAGGATCAGCCGAGTGGTTCTTGTGGGAGAACAACTCCATTTGGCTCACTAACTTCACACACCATCAGGCTTCCAAGCAGCTCTCAAGGAAACTCAGTTTTCACACTCTATGCTTAGTGCCCTTTGAGTGCATTATCTAGGAATGAACCTGGTAGAGCATCCCACACAAACGAATGCTCCACATGCGGGTTTCACATGCCACCAACTCCACATTCACAGGCAACTTCAGCGCCACAGCCGTTTTCAGATAGCCCTCAAAGCAAAGGCTCTAGACGCAAATATTGGTGTGAGAGCTAATTCAATCAAGGAAACACTGCATGTTGGTGAAGGGCATATTGAAGAAGGATCAGCCGAGTGGTTCTTGTGGGAGAACAACTCCGTTTGGCTCACTAACTTCACACACCATCAGGCTTCCAAGCAGCTCTCAAGGAAACTCAGTTTTCACACTCTATGCTTAGTGCCCTTTGAGTGCATTATCTAGGAATGAACCTGGTAGAGCATCCCACACAAACGAATGCTCCACATGCGGGTTTCACATGCCACCAACTCCACATTCACAGGCAACTTCAGCGCCACAGTCGTTTTCAGATAGCCCTCAATGCAAAGGCTCTAGACGCAAATATTGGTGTGAGAGCTAATTCAATCAAGGAAACACTGCATGTTGGTGAAGGGCATATTGAAGAAGGATCAGCCGAGTGGTTCTTGTGGGAGAACAACTCCATTTGGCTCACTAACTTCACACACCATCAGGCTTCCAAGCAGCTCTCAAGGAAACTCAGTTTTCACACTCTATGCTTAGTGCCCTTTGAGTGCATTATCTAGGAATGAACCTGGTAGAGCATCCCACACAAACGAATGCTCCACATGCGGGTTTCACATGCCACCAACTCCACATTCACAGGCAAGTTCAGCGCCACAGCCGTTTTCAGATAGCCCTCACTGCAAAGGCTCTAGACGCAAATATTGGTGTGAGAGCTAATTCAATCAAGGAAACACTGCATGTTGGTGAAGGGCATATTGAAGAAGGATCAGCCGAGTGGTTCTTGTGGGAGAACAACTCCATTTGGCTCACTAACTTCACACACCATCAGGCTTCCAAGCAGCTCTCAAGGAAACTCAGTTTTCACACTCTATGCTTAGTGCCCTTTGAGTGCATTATCTAGGAATGAACCTGGTAGAGCATCCCACACAAACGAATGCTCCACATGCGGGTTTCACATGCCACCAACTCCACATTCACAGGCAACTTCAGCGCCACAGCCGTTTTCAGATAGCCCTCAATGCAAAGGCTCTAGACGCAAATATTGGTGTGAGAGCTAATTCAATCAAGGAAACACTGCATGTTGGTGAAGGGCATATTGAAGAAGGATCAGCCGAGTGGTTCTTGTGGGAGAACAACTCCATTTGGCTCACTAACTTCACACACCATCAGGCTTCCAAGCAGCTCTCAAGGAAACTCAGTTTTCACACTCTATGCTTAGTGCCCTTTGTATGGCTAGGAATGAAATGAACCTGGTAGAGCATCCCACACAAACGAATGCTCCACATGCGGGTTTCACATGCCACCAACTCCACATTCACAGGCAACTTCAGCGCCACAGCCGTTTTCAGATAGCCCTCAATGCAAAGGCTCTAGACGCAAATATTGGTGTGAGAGCTAATTCAATCAAGGAAACACTGCATGTTGGTGAAGGGCATATTGAAGAAGGATCAGCCGAGTGGTTCTTGTGGGAGAACAACTCCATTTGGCTCACTAACTTCACACACCATCAGGCTTCCAAGCAGCTCTCAAGGAAACTCAGTTTTCACACTCTATGCTTAGTGCCCTTTGAGTGCCAAGGACTGAAAAGACGTTTGGTGAGCATCCCACATAAACGAATGCTCCACATGCGGGTTTCACATGCCACCAACTCCACATTCACAGGCAACTTCAGCGCCACAGCCGTTTTCAGATAGCCCTCAATGCAAAGGCTCTAGACGCAAATATTGGTGTGAGAGCTAATTCAATCAAGGAAACACTGCATGTTGGTGAAGGGCATATTGAAGAAGGATCAGCCGAGTGGTTCTTGTGGGAGAACAACTCCATTTGGCTCACTAACTTCACACACCATCAGGCTTCCAAACAGCTCTCAAGGAAACTCAGTTTTCACACTCTATGCTTAGTGCCCTTTGAGTGCATTATCTAGGAATGAACCTGGTAGAGCATCCCACACAAACGAATGCTCCACATGCGGGTTTCACATGCCACCAACTCCACATTCATAGGCAAGTTCAGCGCCACAGCCGTTTTCAGATAGCCCTCACTGCAAAGGCTCTAGACGCAAATATTGGTGTGAGAGCTAATTCAATCAAGGAAACACTGCATGTTGGTGAAGGGCATATTGAAGAAGGATCAGCCGAGTGGTTCTTGTGGGAGAACAACTCCATTTGGCTCACTAACTTCACACACCATCAGGCTTCCAAGCAGCTCTCAAGGAAACTCAGTTTTCACACTCTGCTTAGTGCCCTTTGAGTGCATTATCTAGGAATGAACCTGGTAGAGCATCCCACACAAACGAATGCTCCACATGCGGGTTTCACATGCCACCAACTCCACATTCACAGGCAACTTCAGCGCCACAGCCGTTTTCAGATAGCCCTCAATGCAAAGGCTCTAGACGCAAATATTGGTGTGAGAGCTAATTCAATCAAGGAAACACTGCATGTTGGTGAAGGGCATATTGAAGAAGGATCAGCCGAGTGGTTCTTGTGGGAGAACAACTCCATTTGGCTCACTAACTTCACACACCATCAGGCTTCCAAGCAGCTCTCAAGGAAACTCAGTTTTCACACTCTGCTTAGTGCCCTTTGAGTGCATTATCTAGGAATGAACCTGGTAGAGCATCCCACACAAACGAATGCTCCACATGCGGGTTTCACATGCCACCAACTCCACATTCACAGGCAACTTCAGCGCCACAGCCGTTTTCAGATAGCCCTCAATGCAAAGGCTCTAGACGCAAATATTGGTGTGAGAGCTAATTCAATCAAGGAAACACTGCATGTTGGTGAAGGGCATATTGAAGAAGGATCAGCCGAGTGGTTCTTGTGGGAGAACAACTCCATTTGGCTCACTAACTTCACACACCATCAGGCTTCCAAGCAGCTCTCAAGGAAACTCAGTTTTCACACTCTATGCTTAGTGCCCTTTGTATGGCTAGGAATGAAATGAACCTGGTAGAGCATCCCACACAAACGAATGCTCCACATGCGGGTTTCACATGCCACCAACTCCACATTCACAGGCAACTTCAGCGCCACAGCCGTTTTCAGATAGCCCTCAATGCAAAGGCTCTAGACGCAAATATTGGTGTGAGAGCTAATTCAATCAAGGAAACACTGCATGTTGGTGAAGGGCATATTGAAGAAGGATCAGCCGAGTGGTTCTTGTGGGAGAACAACTCCATTTGGCTCACTAACTTCACACACCATCAGGCTTCCAAGCAGCTCTCAAGGAAACTCAGTTTTCACACTCTATGCTTAGTGCCCTTTGAGTGCCAAGGACTGAAAAGACGTTTGGTGAGCATCCCACATAAACGAATGCTCCACATGCGGGTTTCACATGCCACCAACTCCACATTCACAGGCAACTTCAGCGCCACAGCCGTTTTCAGATAGCCCTCAATGCAAAGGCTCTAGACGCAAATATTGGTGTGAGAGCTAATTCAATCAAGGAAACACTGCATGTTGGTGAAGGGCATATTGAAGAAGGATCAGCCGAGTGGTTCTTGTGGGAGAACAACTCCATTTGGCTCACTAACTTCACACACCATCAGGCTTCCAAGCAGCTCTCAAGGAAACTCAGTTTTCACACTCTATGCTTAGTGCCCTTTGAGTGCATTATCTAGGAATGAACCTGGTAGAGCATCCCACACAAACGAATGCTCCACATGCGGGTTTCACATGCCACCAACTCCACATTCACAGGCAACTTCAGCGCCACAGCCGTTTTCAGATAGCCCTCAATGCAAAGGCTCTAGACGCAAATATTGGTGTGAGAGCTAATTCAATCAAGGAAACACTGCATGTTGGTGAAGGGCATATGGAAGAAGGATCAGCCGAGTGGTTCTTGTGGGAGAACAACTCCGTTTGGCTCACTAACTTCACACACCATCAGGCTTACAAGCAGCTCTCAAGGAAACTCAGTTTTCACACTCTATGCTTAGTGCCCTTTGAGTGCATTATCTAGGAATGAACCTGGTAGAGCATCCCACACAAACGAATGCTCCACATGCGGGTTTCACATGCCACCAACTCCACATTCACAGGCAACTTCAGCGCCACAGTCGTTTTCAGATAGCCCTCAATGCAAAGGCTCTAGATGCAAATATTGGTGTGAGAGCTAATTCAATCAAGGAAACACTGCATGTTGGTGAAGGGCATATTGAAGAAGGATCAGCCGAGTGGTTCTTGTGGGAGAACAACTCCATTTGGCTCACTAACTTCACACACCATCAGGCTTCCAAGCAGCTCTCAAGGAAACTCAGTTTTCACACTCTATGCTTAGTGCCCTTTGAGTGCATTATCTAGGAATGAACCTGGTAGAGCATCCCACACAAACGAATGCTCCACATGCCGGTTTCACATGCCAACAACTCCACATTCACAGGCAACTTCAGCGCCACAGCCGTTTTCAGATAGCCCTCAATGCAAAGGCTCTAGACGCAAATATTGGTGTGAGAGCTAATTCAATCAAGGAAACACTGCATGTTGGTGAAGGGCATATTGAAGAAGGATCAGCCGAGTGGTTCTTGTGGGAGAACAACTCCATTTGGCTCACTAACTTCACACACCATCAGGCTTCCAAGCAGCTCTCAAGGAAACTCAGTTTTCACACTCTATGCTTAGTGCCCTTTGAGTGCATTATCTAGGAATGAACCTGGTAGAGCATCCCACACAAAACAATGCTCCACATGCGGGTTTCACATGCCACCAACTCCACATTCACAGGCAACTTCAGCGCCACAGCCGTTTTCAGATAGCCCTCAATGCAAAGGCTCTAGACGCAAATATTGGTGTGAGAGCTAATTCAATCAAGGAAACACTGCATGTTGGTGAAGGGCATATTGAAGAAGGATCAGCCGAGTGGTTCTTGTGGGAGAACAACTCCATTTGGCTCACTAACTTCACACACCATCAGGCTTCCAAGCAGCTCTCAAGGAAACTCAGTTTTCACACTCTATGCTTAGTGCCCTTTGAGTGCCAAGGACTGAAAAGACGTTTGGTGAGCATCCCACATAAACGAATGCTCCACATGCGGGTTTCACATGCCACCAACTCCACATTCACAGGCAACTTCAGCGCCACAGCCGTTTTCAGATAGCCCTCAATGCAAAGGCTCTAGACGCAAATATTGGTATGAGAGCTAATTCAATCAAGGAAACACTGCATGTTGGTGAAGGGCATATTGAAGAAGGATCAGCCGAGTGGTTCTTGTGGGAGAACAACTCCATTTGGCTCACTAACTTCACACACCATCAGGCTTCCAAACAGCTCTCAAGGAAACTCAGTTTTCACACTCTATGCTTAGTGCCCTTTGAGTGCCTAGGACTGAAAAGAAGCTTGGTGAGCATCCCACACAAACGAATGCTCCACATGCGGGTTTCACATGCCACCAACTCCACATTCACAGGCAACTTCAGCGCCACAGCCATTTTCAGATAGCCCTCAAAGCAAAGGCTCTAGACGCAAATATTGGTGTGAGAGCTAATTCAATCAAGGAAACACTGCATGTTGGTGAAGGGCATATTGAAGAAGGATCAGCCGAGTGGTTCTTGTGGGAGAACAACTCCATTTGGCTCACTAACTTCACACACCATCAGGCTTCCAAGCAGCTCTCAAGGAAACTCAGTTTTCACACTCTATGCTTAGTGCCCTTTGAGTGCCAAGGACTGAAAAGACGTTTGGTGAGCATCCCACATAAACGAATGCTCCACATGCGGGTTTCACATGCCACCAACTCCACATTTACAGGCAACTTCAGCGCCACAGCCGTTTTCAGATAGCCCTCAATGCAAAGGCTCTAGACGCAAATATTGGTGTGAGAGCTAATTCAATCAAGGAAACACTGCATGTTGGTGAACGGCATATTGAAGAAGGATCAGCCGAGTGGTTCTTGTGGGAGAATAACTCCATTTGGCTCACTAACTTCACACACCATCAGGCTTCCAAGCAGCTCTCAAGGAAACTCAGTTTTCACACTCTATGCTTAGTGCCCTTTGAGTGCATTATCTAGGAATGAACCTGGTAGAGCATCCCACACAAACGAATGCTCCACATGCGGGTTTCACATGCCACCAACTCCACATTCACAGGCAACTTCAGCGCCACAGCCGTTTTCAGATAGCCCTCAATGCAAAGGCTCTAGACACAAATATTGGTGTGAGAGCTAATTCAATCAAGGAAACACTGCATGTTGGTGAAGGGCATATTGAAGAAGGATCAGCCGAGTGGTTCTTGTGGGAGAACAACTCCATTTGGCTCACTAACTTCACACACCATCAGGCTTCCAAGCAGCTCTCAAGGAAACTCAGTTTTCACACTCTATGCTTAGTGCCCTTTGAGTGCCTAGGACTGAAAAGAAGCTTGGTGAGCATCCCACACAAACGAATGCTCCACATGCGGGTTTCACATGCCACCAACTCCACATTCACAGGCAACTTCAGCGCCACAGCCGTTTTCAGATAGCCCTCAATGCAAAGGCTCTAGACGCAAATATTGGTGTGAGAGCTAATTCAATCAAGGAAACACTGCATGTTGGTGAAGGGCATATTGAAGAAGGATCAGCCGAGTGGTTCTTGTGGGAGAACAACTCCATTTGGCTCACTAACTTCACACACCATCAGGCTTCCAAGCAGCTCTCAAGGAAACTCAGTTTTCACACTCTATGCTTAGTGCCCTTTGTATGGCTAGGACTGAAGTGAACCTGGTAGAGCATCCCACACAAACGAATGCTCCACATGCGGGTTTCACATGCCACCAACTCCACATTCACAGGCAACTTCAGCGCCACAGCCGTTTTCAGATAGCCCTCAATGCAAAGGCTCTAGACGCAAATATTGGTGTGAGAGCTAATTCAATCAAGGAAACACTGCATGTTGGTGAAGGGCGTATTGAAGAAGGATCAGCCGAGTGGTTCTTGTGGGAGAACAACTCCATTTGGCTGACTAACTTCACACACCATCAGGCTTCCAAGCAGCTCTCAAGGAAACTCAGTTTTCACACTCTATGCTTAGTGCCCTTTGAGTGCCAAGGACTGAAAAGACGTTTGGTGAGCATCCCACATAAACGAATGCTCCACATGCGGGTTTCACATGCCACCAACTCCACATTCACAGGCAACTTCAGCGCCACAGCCGTTTTCAGATAGCCCTCAATGCAAAGGCTCTAGACGCAAATATTGGTGTGAGAGCTAATTCAATCAAGGAAACACTGCATGTTGGTGAAGGGCATATTGAAGAAGGATCAGCCGAGTGGTTCTTGTGGGAGAACAACTCCATTTGGCTCACTAACTTCACACACCATCAGGCTTCCAAACAGCTCTCAAGGAAACTCAGTTTTCACACTCTATGCTTAGTGCCCTTTGAGTGCCTAGGACTGAAAAGAAGCTTGGTGAGCATCCCACACAAACGAATGCTCCACATGCGGGTTTCACATGCCACCAACTCCACATTCACAGGCAACTTCAGCGCCACAGCCATTTTCAGATAGCCCTCAAAGCAAAGGCTCTAGACGCAAATATTGGTGTGAGAGCTAATTCAATCAAGGAAACACTGCATGTTGGTGAAGGGCATATTGAAGAAGGATCAGCCGAGTGGTTCTTGTGGGAGAACAACTCCATTTGGCTCACTAACTTCACACACCATCAGGCTTCCAAGCAGCTCTCAAGGAAACTCAGTTTTCACACTCTATGCTTAGTGCCCTTTGAGTGCCAAGGACTGAAAAGACGTTTGGTGAGCATCCCACATAAACGAATGCTCCACATGCGGGTTACATGCCACCAACTCCACATTTACAGGCAACTTCAGCGCCACAGCCGTTTTCAGATAGCCCTCAATGCAAAGGCTCTAGACGCAAATATTGGTGTGAGAGCTAATTCAATCAAGGAAACACTGCATGTTGGTGAAGGGCATATTGAAGAAGGATCAGCCGAGTGGTTCTTGTGGGAGAACAACTCCATTTGGCTGACTAACTTCACACACCATCAGGCTTCCAAGCAGCTCTCAAGGAAACTCAGTTTTCACACTCTATGTTTAGTGTCCTTTGAGTGCATTATCTAGGAATGAACCTGGTAGAGCATCCCACACAAACGAATGCTCCACATGCGGGTTTCACATGCCACCAACTCCACATTTACAGGCAACTTCAGCGCCACAGCCGTTTTCAGATAGCCCTCAATGCAAAGGCTCTAGACACAAATATTGGTGTGAGAGCTAATTCAATCAAGGAAACACTGCATGTTGGTGAAGGGCATATTGAAGAAGGATCAGCCGAGTGGTTCTTGTGGGAGAACAACTCCATTTGGCTCACTAACTTCACACACCATCAGGCTTCCAAGCAGCTCTCAAGGAAACTCAGTTTTCACACTCTATGCTTAGTGCCCTTTGAGTGCCTAGGACTGAAAAGAAGCTTGGTGAGCATCCCACACAAACGAATGCTCCACATGCGGGTTTCACATGCCACCAACTCCACATTCACAGGCAACTTCAGCGCCACAGCCATTTTCAGATAGCCCTCAATGCAAAGGCTCTAGACGCAAATATTGGTGTGAGAGCTAATTCAATCAAGGAAACACTGCATGTTGGTGAAGGGCATATTGAAGAAGGATCAGCCGAGTGGTTCTTGTGGGAGAACAACTCCATTTGGCTCACTAACTTCACACACCATCAGGCTTCCAAGCAGCTCTCAAGGAAACTCAGTTTTCACACTCTATGCTTAGTGCCCTTTGTATGGCTAGGACTGAAATGAACCTGGTAGAGCATCCCACACAAACGAATGCTCCACATGCGGGTTTCACATGCCACCAACTCCACATTCACAGGCAACTTCAGCGCCACAGCCGTTTTCAGATAGCCCTCAATGCAAAGGCTCTAGACGCAAATATTGGTGTGAGAGCTAATTCAATCAAGGAAACACTGCATGTTGGTGAAGGGCATATTGAAGAAGGATCAGCCGAGTGGTTCTTGTGGGAGAACAACTCCATTTGGCTCACTAACTTCACACACCATCAGGCTTCCAAGCAGCTCTCAAGGAAACTCAGTTTTCACACTCTATGCTTAGTGCCCTTTGAGTGCATTATCTAGGAATGAACCTGGTAGAGCATCCCACACAAACGAATGCTCCACATGCGGGTTTCACATGCCACCAACTCCACATTCACAGGCAACTTCAGCGCCACAGCCGTTTTCAGATAGCCCTCAATGCAAAGGCTCTAGACGCAAATATTGGTGTGAGAGCTAATTCAATCAAGGAAACACTGCATGTTGGTGAAGGGCATATTGAAGAAGGATCAGCCGAGTGGTTCTTGTGGGAGAACAACTCCATTTGGCTCCCTAACTTCACACACCATCAGGCTTCCAAGCAGCACTCAAGGAAACTCAGTTTTCACACTCTATGCTTAGTGCCCTTTGAGTGCATTATCTAGGAATGAACCTGGTAGAGCATCCCACACAAACGAATGCTCCACATGCGGGTTTCACATGCCACCAACTCCACATTCACAGGCAACTTCAGCGCCACAGCCGTTTTCAGATAGCCCTCAAAGCAAAGGCTCTAGACGCAAATATTGGTGTGAGAGCTAATTCAATCAAGGAAACACTGCATGTTGGTGAAGGGCATATTGAAGAAGGATCAGCCGAGTGGTTCTTGTGGGAGAACAACTCCATTTGGCTCACTAACTTCACACACCTGAGGCTTCCAAGCAGCTCTCAAGGAAACTCAGTTTTCACACTCTATGCTTAGTGCCCTTTGAGTGCCTAGGACTTAAAAGAAGCTTGGTGAGCATCCCACACAAACGAATGCTCCACATGCGGGTTTCACATGCCACCAACTCCACATTCACAGGCAACTTCAGCGCCACAGCCGTTTTCAGATAGCCCTCAATGCAAAGGCTCTAGACGCAAATATTGGTGTGAGAGCTAATTCAATCAAGGAAACACTGCATGTTGGTGAAGGGCATATTGAAGAAGGATCAGCCGAGTGGTTCTTGTGGGAGAACAACTCCATTTGGCTCACTAACTTCACACACCATCAGGCTTCCAAGCAGCTCTCAAGGAAACTCAGTTTTCACACTCTATGCTTAGTGCCCTTTGTATGGCTAGGACTGAAATGAACCTGGTAGAGCATCCCACACAAACGAATGCTCCACATGCGGGTTTCACATGCCACCAACTCCACATTCACAGGCAACTTCAGCGCCACAGCCGTTTTCAGATAGCCCTCAATGCAAAGGCTCTAGACGCAAATATTGGTGTGAGAGCTAATTCAATCAAGGAAACACTGCATGTTGGTGAAGGGCGTATTGAAGAAGGATCAGCCGAGTGGTTCTTGTGGGAGAACAACTCCATTTGGCTCACTAACTTCACACACCATCAGGCTTCCAAGCAGCTCTCAAGGAAACTCAGTTTTCACACTCTATGCTTAGTGCCCTTTGTATGGCTAGGACTGAAATGAACCTGGTAGAGCATCCCACACAAACGAGTGCTCCACATGCGGGTTTCACATGCCACCAACTCCACATTCACAGTCAACTTCAGCGCCACAGCCGTTTTCAGATAGCCCTCAATGCAAAGGCTCTAGACGCAAATATTGGTGTGAGAGCTAATTCAATCAAGGAAACACTGCATGTTGGTGAAGGGCATATTGAAGAAGGATCAGCCGAGTGGTTCTTGTGGGAGAACAACTCCATTTGGCTCACTAACTTCACACACCATCAGGCTTCCAAGCAGCTCTCAAGGAAACTCAGTTTTCACACTCTATGCTTAGTGCCCTTTGAGTGCATTATCTAGGAATGAACCTGGTAGAGCATCCCACACAAACGAATGCTCCACATGCGGGTTTCACATGCCACCAACTCCACATTCACAGGCAACTTCAGCGCCACAGCCGTTTTCAGATAGCCCTCAAAGCAAAGGCTCTAGACGCAAATATTGGTGTGAGAGCTAATTCAATCAAGGAAACACTGCATGTTGGTGAAGGGCATATTGAAGAAGGATCAGCCGAGTGGTTCTTGTGGGAGAACAACTCCGTTTGGCTCACTAACTTCACACACCATCAGGCTTCCAAGCAGCTCTCAAGGAAACTCAGTTTTCACACTCTATGCTTAGTGCCCTTTGAGTGCATTATCTAGGAATGAACCTGGTAGAGCATCCCACACAAACGAATGCTCCACATGCGGGTTTCACATGCCACCAACTCCACATTCACAGGCAACTTCAGCGCCACCGTCGTTTTCAGATAGCCCTCAATGCAAAGGCTCTAGACGCAAATATTGGTGTGAGAGCTAATTCAATCAAGGAAACACTGCATGTTGGTGAAGGGCATATTGAAGAAGGATCAGCCGAGTGGTTCTTGTGGGAGAACAACTCCATTTGGCTCACTAACTTCACACACCATCAGGCTTCCAAGCAGCTCTCAAGGAAACTCAGTTTTCACACTCTATGCTTAGTGCCCTTTGAGTGCATTATCTAGGAATGAACCTGGTAGAGCATCCCACACAAACGAATGCTCCACATGCGGGTTTCACATGCCACCAACTCCACATTCACAGGCAACTTCAGCGCCACAGCCGTTTTCAGATAGCCCTCAAAGCAAAGGCTCTAGACGCAAATATTGGTGTGAGAGCTAATTCAATCAAGGAAACACTGCATGTTGGTGAAGGGCATATTGAAGAAGGATCAGCCGAGTGGTTCTTGTGGGAGAACAACTCCGTTTGGCTCACTAACTTCACACACCATCAGGCTTCCAAGCAGCTCTCAAGGAAACTCAGTTTTCACACTCTATGCTTAGTGCCCTTTGAGTGCATTATCTAGGAATGAACCTGGTAGAGCATCCCACACAAACGAATGCTCCACATGCGGGTTTCACATGCCACCAACTCCACATTCACAGGCAACTTCAGCGCCACAGTCGTTTTCAGATAGCCCTCAATGCAAAGGCTCTAGACGCAAATATTGGTGTGAGAGCTAATTCAATCAAGGAAACACTGCATGTTGGTGAAGGGCATATTGAAGAAGGATCAGCCGAGTGGTTCTTGTGGGAGAACAACTCCATTTGGCTCACTAACTTCACACACCATCAGGCTTCCAAGCAGCTCTCAAGGAAACTCAGTTTTCACACTCTATGCTTAGTGCCCTTTGAGTGCATTATCTAGGAATGAACCTGGTAGAGCATCCCACACAAACGAATGCTCCACATGCGGGTTTCACATGCCACCAACTCCACATTCACAGGCAAGTTCAGCGCCACAGCCGTTTTCAGATAGCCCTCACTGCAAAGGCTCTAGACGCAAATATTGGTGTGAGAGCTAATTCAATCAAGGAAACACTGCATGTTGGTGAAGGGCATATTGAAGAAGGATCAGCCGAGTGGTTCTTGTGGGAGAACAACTCCATTTGGCTCACTAACTTCACACACCATCAGGCTTCCAAGCAGCTCTCAAGGAAACTCAGTTTTCACACTCTATGCTTAGTGCCCTTTGAGTGCATTATCTAGGAATGAACCTGGTAGAGCATCCCACACAAACGAATGCTCCACATGCGGGTTTCACATGCCACCAACTCCACATTCACAGGCAACTTCAGCGCCACAGCCGTTTTCAGATAGCCCTCAATGCAAAGGCTCTAGACGCAAATATTGGTGTGAGAGCTAATTCAATCAAGGAAACACTGCATGTTGGTGAAGGGCATATTGAAGAAGGATCAGCCGAGTGGTTCTTGTGGGAGAACAACTCCATTTGGCTCACTAACTTCACACACCATCAGGCTTCCAAGCAGCTCTCAAG
>NW_026701418.1:0-38420 GCF_030435755.1 Ochotona princeps | reverse complement strand
GCCCTTCACCAACATGCAGTGTTTCCTTGATTGAATCAGCTCTCACACCAATATTTGGGCCTAGAGCCTTTGTGTTGAGGGCTATCTGAAAATGGCTTTGGCGCTGAAGTTGTCTGTGAATGTGGAGTTGGTGGCATGTGAAACCCGCATGTGGAGCATTCGTTTGTGTGGGATGCTCTACCAGGTTCATTCCTACATAATGCACTCAAAGGGCATTAAGCCTAGAGTGTGAAAACTGAGTTTCCTTGAGAGCTGCTTGGAAGCCTGATGGTGTGTGAAGTTAGTGAGCCAAATGGAGTTGTTCTCCCACAAGAACCACTCGGCTGATTCTTCTTCAATATGCGCTTCACCAACATGCAGTGTTTCCTTGATTGAATTAGCTCTCACACCAATATTTGGGCCTGGAGCCTTTGCATTGAGGGCTACCTGAAAACGGCTTTGGCGTTGAAGTTGTCTGTGAATGTGGAGTTGGTGGCATGTGAAACCCGCCTGTGGAGCATTGGTTTGTGTGATAAGTTCACCAAGCTTCATTTCATTCCTAGGCAGTCAAAGGGCATTAAGCCTAGAGTGTGAAAACTGAGTTTCCTTGAGAGCTGCTTGGAAGCCTGATGGTGTGTGAAGTTAGTGAGCCAAATGGAGTTGTTGTCCCACAAGAACCACTCGGCTGATTCTTCTTCAATATGCGCTTCACCAACATGCAGTGTTTCCTTGATTGAATTAGCTCTCACACCAATATTTGCACCTAGAGCCTTTGCATTGAGGGCTATCTGAAAATGGCTTTGGCGCTGAAGTTGTCTGTGAATGTGGAGTTGGTGGCATGTGAAACCCGCATGTGGAGCATTGGTTCGTGTGGGATGCTCTACCAGGTTCATTTCAGTCCTACATAATGCACTCAAAGGGCATTAAGCCTAGAGTGTGAAAACTGAGTTTCCTTGAGAGCTGCTTGGAAGCCTGATGGTGTGTGAAGTTAGTGAGCCAAATGGAGTTGTTCTCCCACAAGAACCACTCGGCTGATTCTTCTTCAATATGCGCTTCACCAACATGCAGTGTTTCCTTGATTGAATTAGCTCTCACACCAATATTTGCGCCTAGAGCCTTTGTATTGAGAGCTATCTGAAAACGGCTTTGGCGCTGAAGTTGTCTGTGAATGTGGAGTTGGTGGCATGTGAAACCCGCATGTGGAGCATTGGTTTGTGTGGGAATCTCACCAAGCTTCATTTAAGTCCTAGGCACTCAAAGGGCATTAAGCCTAGAGTGTGAAAACTGAGTTTCCTTGAGAGCTGCTTGGAAGCCTGATGGTGTGTGAAGTTAGTGAGCCAAATGGAGTTGTTCTCCCACAAGAACCACTCGGCTGATTCTTCTTCAATATGCGCTTCACCAACATGCAGTGTTTCCTTGATTGAATTAGCTCTCACACCAATATTTGCACCTAGAGCCTTTGCATTGAGGGCTATCTGAAAATGGCTTTGGCGCTGAAGTTGTCTGTGAATGTGGAGTTGGTGGCATGTGAAACCCGCATGTGGAGCATTGGTTGTGTGGGATGCTCTACCAGGTGCATTTCCTACATAAGGCACTCAAAGGGCATTAAGCCTAGAGTGTGAAAACTGAGTTTCCTTGAGAGCTGCTTGGAAGCCTGATGGTGTGTGAAGTTAGTGAGCCAAATGGAGTTGTTGCTCCCACAAGAACCATTCGGCTGATTCTTCTTCAATATGCGCTTCACCAACATGCAGTGTTTCCTTGATTGAATTAGCTCTCACACCAATATTTGCACCTAGAGCCTTTGCATTGAGGGCTATCTGAAAATGGCTTTGGCGCTGAAGTTGTCTGTGAATGTGGAGTTGGTGGCATGTGAAACCCGCATGTGGAGCATTGGTTCGTGTGGGATGCTCTACCAGCTGCATTTCATTCCTAAGCACTCAAAGGGCATTAAGCCTAGAGTGTGAAAACTGAGTTTCCTTGAGAGCTGCTCGGAAGCCTGATGGTGTGTGAAGTTAGTGAGCCAAATGGAGTTGTTGTCCCACAAGAACCACTCGCCTGATTCTTCTTCAATATGCGCTTCACCAACATGCAGTGTTTCCTTGATTGAATTAGCTCTCACACCAATATTTGCGCCTAGAGCCTTTGCATTGAGGGCTATCTGAAAATGGCTTTGGCGCTGAAGTTGTCTGTGAATGTGGAGTTGGTGGCATGTGAAACCCGCATGTGGAGCATTGGTTTTTGTGGATGCTCTACCAGGTTCATTCCTACATAATGCACTCAAAGGGCATTAAGCCTAGAGTGTGAAAACTGAGTTTCCTTGAGAGCTGCTTGGAAGCCTGATGGTGTGTGAAGTTAGTGAGCCAAATGGAGTTGTTCTCCCACAAGAACCACTCGGCTGATTCTTCTTCAATATGCGCTTCACCAACATGCAGTGTTTCCTTGATTGAATTAGCTCTCACACCAATATTTGGGCCTAGAGCCTTTGCATTGAGGGCTATCTGAAAATGGCTGTGGCGCTGAAGTTGCTGTGAATGTGGAGTTGGTGGCATGTGAAACCCGTCCTGTGGAGCATTGTTTGTGTGGGATGCTCTACCAGGTTCATTTCAGTACATAAGACACTCAAAGGGCATTAAGCCTAGAGTGTGAAAACTGAGTTTCCTTGAGAGATGCTTGGAAGCCTGATGGTGTGTGAAGTTAGTGAGCCAAATGGAGTTGTTCTCCCACAAGAACCACTCGGCTGATCCTTCTTCAATATGCCCTTCACCAACATGCAGTGTTTCCTTGATTGAATTAGCTCTCAAACCAATATTTGGGCTCTAGAGCCTTTGCATTGAGGGCTATCTGAAAACGGCTGTGGCGCTGAAGTTGCCTGTGAATGTGGAGTTGGTGGCATGTGAAACCCGCATGTGGAGCATTCGTTTGTGTGGGATGCTGACCAAGCTTCATTTCAGTCCTAGACACACAAAGAGCACTAAGCATAGAGTGTGAAAACTGAGTTTCCTTGAGAGCTGCTTGGAAGCCTGATGGTGTGTGAAGTTAGTGAGCCAAATGGAGTTGTTCTCCCACAAGAACCACTCGGCTGATCCTTCTTCAATATGCCCTTCACCAACATGCAGTGTTTCCTTGATTGAATTAGCTCTCACACCAATATTTGCGTCTAGAGCCTTTGCATTGAGGGCTATCTGAAAACGGCTGTGGCGCTGAAGTTGCCTGTGAATGTGGAGTTGGTGGCATGTGAAACCCGCATGTGAAGCATTCGTTTGTGTGGGATGCTGACCAAGCTTCATTTCAGTCCTAGGCACACAAGAGCACTAAGCATAGAGTGTGAAAACTGAGTTTCCTTGAGAGCTGCTTGGAAGCCTGATGGTGTGTGAAGTTAGTGAGCCAAATGGAGTTGTTCTCCACAAGAACCACTCGGCTGATCCTTCTTCAATATGCCCTTCACCAACATGCAGTGTTTCCTTGATTGAATTAGCTCTCACACCAATATTTGCATCTAGAGCCTTTGCATTGAGGGCTATCTGAAAACGGCTGTGGCGCTGAAGTTGCCTGTGAATGTGGAGTTGGTGGCATGTGAAACCCGCATGTGGAGCATTCGTTTGTGTGGGATGCTCTACCAGGTTCATTCCTAGATAATGCACTCAAAGGGCACTAAGCATAGAGTGTGAAAACTGAGTTTCCTTGAGAGCTGCTTGGAAGCCTGATGGTGTGTGAAGTTAGTGAGCCAAATGGAGTTGTTCTCCCACAAGAACCACTCGGCTGATCCTTCTTCAATATGCCCTTCACCAACATGCAGTGTTTCCTTGATTGAATTAGCTCTCACACCAATATTTGCGTCTAGAGCCTTTGCATTGAGGGCTATCTGAAAACGGCTGTGGCGCTGAAGTTGCCTGTGAATGTGGAGTTGGTGGCATGTGAAACCCGCATGTGGAGCATTCGTTTGTGTGGGATGCTGACCAAGCTTCATTTCAGTCCTAGGCACACAAAGAGCACTAAGCATAGAGTGTGAAAACTGAGTTTCCTTGAGAGCTGCTTGGAAGCCTGATGGTGTGTGAAGTTAGTGAGCCAAATGGAGTTGTTCTCCACAAGAACCACTCGGCTGATTCTTCTTCAATATGCCCTTCACCAACATGCAGTGTTTCCTTGATTGAATTAGCTCTCACACCAATATTTGCGTCTAGAGCCTTTGCATTGAGGGCTATCTGAAAACGGCTGTGGCGCTGAAGTTGCCTGTGAATGTGGAGTTGGTGGCATGTGAAACCCGCATGCGGAGCATTCGTTTGTGTGGGATGCTCTACCAGGTTCATTCCTAGATAATGCACTCAAAGGGCACTAAGCATAGAGTGTGAAAACTGAGTTTCCTTGAGAGCTGCTTGGAAGCCTGATGGTGTGTGAAGTTAGTGAGCCAAATGGAGTTGTTCTCCCACAAGAACCACTCGGCTGATCATTCTTCAATATGCCCTTCACCAACATGCAGTGTTTCCTTGATTGAATTAGCTCTCACACCAATATTTGCGTCTAGAGCCTTTGCATTGAGGGCTATCTGAAAACAGCTGTGGCACTGAAGTTGCTTGTGAATGTGGAGTTGGTGGCATGTGAAACCCGCATGTGGAGCATCGTTTGTGTGGGATGCTGACCAAGCTTCATTTCAGTCCTAGGCACACAAAGAGCAATAAGCATAGAGTGTGAAAACTGAGTTTCCTTGAGAGCTGTTTGGAAGCCTGATGGTGTGTGAAGTTAGTGAGCCAAATGGAGTTGTTCTCCCACAAGAACCACTCGGCTGATCCTTCTTCAATATGCCCTTCACCAACATGCAGTGTTTCCTTGATTGAATTAGCTCTCACTCCAATATTTGCGTCTAGAGCCTTTGCATTGAGGGCTATCTGAAAACGGCTGTGGCGCTGAAGTTGCCTGTGAATGTGGAGTTGGTGGCATGTGAAACCCGCATGTGGAGCATTCGTTTGTGTGGGATGCTCTACCAGGTTCATTCCTAGATAATGCACTCAAAGGGCACTAAGCATAGAGTGTGAAAACTGAGTTTCCTTGAGAGCTGCTTGGAAGCCTGATGGTGTGTGAAGTTAGTGAGCCAAATGGAGTTGTTCTCCCACAAGAACCACTCGGCTGATCCTTCTTCAATATGCCCTTCACCAACATGCAGTGTTTCCTTGATTGAATTAGCTCTCACACCAATATTTGCGTCTAGAGCCTTTGCATTGAGGGCTATCTGAAAACGGCTGTGGCACTGAAGTTGCCTGTGAATGTGGAGTTGGTGGCATGTGAAACCCGCATGTGGAGCATTCGTTTGTGTGGGATGCTGACCAAGCTTCATTTCAGTCCTAGGCACACAAAGAGCACTAAGCATAGAGTGTGAAAACTGAGTTTCCTTGAGAGCTGCTTGGAAGCCTGATGGTGTGTGAAGTTAGTGAGCCAAATGGAGTTGTTCTCCCACAAGAACCACTCGGCTGATCCTTCTTCAATATGCCCTTCACCAACATGCAGTGTTTCCTTGATTGAATTAGCTCTCACACCAATATTTGCGTCTAGAGCCTTTGCATTGAGGGCTATCAGAAAACGGCTGTGGCGCTGAAGTTGCCTGTGAATGTGGAGTTGGTGGCATGTAAAACCCGCATGTGGAGCATTCCTTTATTTGGGATGCTCTACCAGGTTCATTTCAGTCCTAGCCATACAAAGAGCACTAAGCATAGAGTGTGAAAACTGAGTTTCCTTGAGAGCTGCTTGGAAGCCTGATGGTGTGTGAAGTTAGTGAGCCAAATGGAGCTGTTCTCCCACAAGAACCACTCGGCTGATCCTTCTTCAATATGCCCTTCACCAACATGCAGTGTTTCCTTGATTGAATTAGCTCTCACACCAATATTTGCGTCTAGAGCCTTTGCATTGAGGGCTAGCTGAAAACGGCTGTGGCGCTGAAGTTGCCTGTGAATGTGGAGTTGGTGGCATGTGAAACCCGCATGTGGAGCATTCGTTTGTGTGGGATGCTGACCAAGCTTCATTTCAGTCCTAGGCACACAAAGAGCAATAAGCATAGAGTGTGAAAACTGAGTTTCCTTGAGAGCTGCTTGGAAGCCTGATGGTGTGTGAAGTTAGTGAGCCAAATGGAGTTGTTCTCCCACAAGAACCACTCGGCTGATCCTTCTTCAATATGCCCTTCACCAACATGCAGTGTTTCCTTGATTGAATTAGCTCTCACACCAATATTTGCGTCTAGAGCCTTTGCATTGAGGGCTATCTGAAAACGGCTGTGGCGCTGAAGTTGCCTGTGAATGTGGAGTTGGTGGCATGTGAAACCCGCATGTGGAGCATTCGTTTATGTGGGATGCTCTACCAGGTTCATTTCAGTCCTAGCCATACAAAGGGCACTAAGCATAGAGTGTGAAAACTGAGTTTCCTTGAGAGCTGCTTGGAAGCCTGATGGTGTGTGAAGTTAGTGAGCCAAATGGAGTTGTTCTCCCACAAGAACCACTCGGCTGATCCTTCTTCAATATGCCCTTCACCAACATGCAGTGTTTCCTTGATTGAATTAGCTCTCACACCAATATTTGCGTCTAGAGCCTTTGCATTGAGGGCTATCTGAAAACGGCTGTGGCGCTGAAGTTGCCTGTGAATGTGGAGTTGGTGGCATGTAAAACCCGCATGTGGAGCATTCCTTTATTTGGGATGCTCTACCAGGTTCATTTCAGTCCTAGGCACTCAAAGAGCACTAAGCATAGAGTGTGAAAACTGAGTTTCCTTGAGAGCTGCTTGGAAGCCTGATGGTGTGTGAAGTTAGTGAGCCAAATGGAGCTGTTCTCCCACAAGAACCACTCGGCTGATCCTTCTTCAATATGCCCTTCACCAACATGCAGTGTTTCCTTGATTGAATTAGCTCTCACACCAATATTTGCGTCTAGAGCCTTTGCATTGAGGGCTAGCTGAAAACGGCTGTGGCGCTGAAGTTGCCTGTGAATGTGGAGTTGGTGGCATGTGAAACCCGCATGTGGAGCATTCGTTTGTGTGGGATGCTGACCAAGCTTCATTTCAGTCCTAGGCACACAAAGAGCAATAAGCATAGAGTGTGAAAACTGAGTTTCCTTGAGAGCTGCTTGGAAGCCTGATGGTGTGTGAAGTTAGTGAGCCAAATGGAGTTGTTCTCCCACAAGAACCACTCGGCTGATCCTTCTTCAATATGCCCTTCACCAACATGCAGTGTTTCCTTGATTGAATTAGCTCTCACACCAATATTTGCGTCTAGAGCCTTTGCATTGAGGGCTATCTGAAAACGGCTGTGGCGCTGAAGTTGCCTGTGAATGTGGAGTTGGTGGCATGTGAAACCCGCATGTGGAGCATTCGTTTATGTGGGATGCTCTACCAGGTTCATTTCAGTCCTAGCCATACAAAGGGCACTAAGCATAGAGTGTGAAAACTGAGTTTCCTTGAGAGCTGCTTGGAAGCCTGATGGTGTGTGAAGTTAGTGAGCCAAATGGAGTTGTTCTCCCAGAAGAACCACTCGGCTGATCCTTCTTCAATATGCCCTTCACCAACATGCAGTGTTTCCTTGATTGAATTAGCTCTCACACCAATATTTGCGTCTAGAGCCTTTGCATTGAGGGCTATCTGAAAACGGCTGTGGCGCTGAAGTTGCCTGTGAATGTGGAGTTGGTGGCATGTGAAACCCGCATGTGGAGCATTCCTTTATGTGGGATGCTCTCCAAGCTTCATTTCAGTCCTAGGCACTCAAAGAGCACTAAGCATAGAGTGTGAAAACTGAGTTTCCTTGAGAGCTGCTTGGAAGCCTGATGGTGTGTGTAGTTAGGGAGCCAAATGGAGTTGTTCTCCCACAAGAACCACTCGGCTGATTCTTCTTCAATATGCCCTTCACCAACATGCAGTGTTTCCTTCATTGAATTAGCTCTCACACCAATATTTGCGTCTAGAGCCTTTGCTTTGAGGGCTATCTGAAAACGGCTGTGGCGCTGAAGTTGCCTGTGAATGTGGAGTTGGTGGCATGTGAAACCCGCATGTGGAGCATTCGTTTGTGTGGGATGCTCTACCAGGTTCATTCCTAGATAATGCACTCAAAGGGCACTAAGCATAGAGTGTGAAAACTGAGTTTCCTTGAGAGCTGCTTGGAAGCCTGATGGTGTGTGAAGTTAGTGAGCCAAATGGAGTTGTTCTCCCACAAGAACCACTCGGCTGATCCTTCTTCAATATGCCCTTCACCAACATGCAGTGTTTCCTTGATTGAATTAGCTCTCACACCAATATTTGCGTCTAGAGCCTTTGCATTGAGGGCTATCTGAAAACGGCTGTGGCGCTGAAGTTGCCTGTGAATGTGGAGTTGGTGGCATGTGAAACCCGCATGTGGAGCATTCGTTTCTGTGGGATGCTGACCAAGCTTCATTTCAGTCCTAGGCACACAAAGAGCACTAAGCATAGAGTGTGAAAACTGAGTTTCCTTGAGAGCTGCTTGGAAGCCTGATGGTGTGTGAAGTTAGTGAGCCAAATGTAGTTGTTCTCCCACAAGAACCACTCGGCTGATCCTTCTTCAATATGCCCTTCACCAACATGCAGTGTTTCCTTGATTGAATTAGCTCTCACACCAATATTTGCGTCTAGAGCCTTTGCATTGAGGGCTATCTGAAAACGGCTGTGGCGCTGAAGTTGCCTGTGAATGTGGAGTTGGTGGCATGTGAAATCCGCATGTGGAGCATTCGTGTGTGGGATGCTGACCAAGCTTCATTTCAGTCCTAGGCACACAAAGAGCACTAAGCATAGAGTGTGAAAACTGAGTTTCCTTGAGAGCTGCTTGGAAGCCTGATGGTGTGTGAAGTTAGTGAGCCAAATGGAGTTGTTCTCCCACAAGAACCACTCGGCTGATTCTTCTTCAATATGCCCTTCCCCAACATGCAGTGTTTCCTTGATTGAATTAGCTCTCACACCAATATTTGCGTCTAGAGCCTTTGCTTTGAGGGCTATCTGAAAACGGCTGTGGCGCTGAAGTTGCCTGTGAATGTGGAGTTGGTGGCATGTAAACCCGCATGTGGAGCATTCGTTTGTGTGGGATGCTCTACCAGGTTCATTCCTAGATAATGCACTCAAAGGGCACTAAACATAGAATGTGAAAACTGAGTTTCCTTGAGAGCTGCTTGGAAGCCTGATGGTGTGTGAAGTTAGTGAGCCAAATGGAGTTGTTCTCCCACAAGAACCACTCGGCTGATCCTTCTTCAATATGCCCTTCACCAACATGCAGTGTTTCCTTGATTGAATTAGCTCTCACACCAATATTTGCGTCTAGAGCCTTTGCATTGAGGGCTATCTGAAAACGGCTGTGGCGCTGAAGTTGCCTGTGAATGTGGAGTTGGTGGCATGTAAAACCCGCATGTGGAGCATTCCTTTATTTGGGATGCTCTACCAGGTTCATTTCAGTCCTAGCCATACAAAGAGCACTAAGCATAGAGTGTGAAAACTGAGTTTCCTTGAGAGCTGCTTGGAAGCCTGATGGTGTGTGAAGTTAGTGAGCCAAATGGAGCTGTTCTCCCACAAGAACCACTCGGCTGATCCTTCTTCAATATGCCCTTCACCAACATGCAGTGTTTCCTTGATTGAATTAGCTCTCACACAAATATTTGCGTCTAGAGCCATTGCATTGAGGGCTAGCTGAAAAAGGCTGTGGCACTGAAGTTGCCTGTGAATGTGGAGTTGGTGGCATGTGAAACCCGCATGTGGAGCATTCGTTTGTGTGGGATGCTGACCAAGCTTCATTTCAGTCCTAGGCACACAAAGAGCAATAAGCATAGAGTGTGAAAACTGAGTTTCCTTGAGAGCTGCTTGGAAGCCTGATGGTGTGTGAAGTTAGTGAGCCAAATGGAGTTGTTCTCCCACAAGAACCACTCGGCTGATCCTTCTTCAATATGCCCTTCACCAACATGCAGTGTTTCCTTGATTGAATTAGCTCTCACACCAATATTTGCGTCTAGAGCCTTTGCATTGAGGGCTATCTGAAAACGGCTGTGGCGCTGAAGTTGCCTGTGAATGTGGAGTTGGTGGCATGTGAAACCCGCATGTGGAGCATTCGTTTATGTGGGATGCTCTACCAGGTTCATATCCTTCCTAGGCACTCAAAGGGCACTAAGCATAGAGTGTGAAAACTGAGTTTCCTTGAGAGCTGCTTGGAAGCCTGATGGTGTGTGAAGTTAGTGAGCCAAATGGAGTTGTTCTCCCACAAGAACCACTCGGCTGATCCTTCTTCAATATGCCCTTCACCAACATGCAGTGTTTCCTTGATTGAATTAGCTCTCACACCAATATTTGCGTCTAGAGCCTTTGCATTGAGGGCTATCTGAAAACGGCTGTGGCGCTGAAGTTGCCTGTGAATGTGGAGTTGGTGGCATGTGAAACCCGCATGTGGAGCATTCCTTTATGTGGGATGCTCTCCAAGCTTCATTTCAGTCCTAGGCACTCAAAGAGCACTAAGCATAGAGTGTGAAAACTGAGTTTCCTTGAGAGCTGCTTGGAAGCCTGATGGTGTGTGAAGTTAGTGAGCCAAATGGAGTTGTTCTCCCACAAGAACCACTCGGCTGATCCTTCTTCAATATGCCCTTCACCAACATGCAGTGTTTCCTTGATTGAATTAGCTCTCACACCAATATTTGCGTCTAGAGCCTTTGCATTGAGGGCTATCTGAAAACGGCTGTGGCGCTGAAGTTGCCTGTGAATGTGGAGTTGGTGGCATGTGAAACCCGCATGTGGAGCATTCCTTTATGTGGGATGCTCTCCAAGCTTCATTTCAGTCCTAGGCACTCAAAGAGCACTAAGCATAGAGTGTGAAAACTGAGTTTCCTTGAGAGCTGCTTGGAAGCCTGATGGTGTGTGTAGTTAGGGAGCCAAATGGAGTTGTTCTCCCACAAGAACCACTCGGCTGATTCTTCTTCAATATGCCCTTCACCAACATGCAGTGTTTCCTTCATTGAATTAGCTCTCACACCAATATTTGCGTCTAGAGCCTTTGCTTTGAGGGCTATCTGAAAACGGCTGTGGCGCTGAAGTTGCCTGTGAATGTGGAGTTGGTGGCATGTGAAACCCGCATGTGGAGCATTCGTTTGTGTGGGATGCTCTACCAGGTTCATTCCTAGATAATGCACTCAAAGGGCACTAAGCATAGAGTGTGAAAACTGAGTTTCCTTGAGAGCTGCTTGGAAGCCTGATGGTGTGTGAAGTTAGTGAGCCAAATGGAGTTGTTCTCCGACAAGAACCACTCGGCTGATCCTTCTTCAATATGCCCTTCACCAACATGCAGTGTTTCCTTGATTGAATTAGCTCTCACACCAATATTTGCGTCTAGAGCCTTTGCATTGAGGGCTATCTGAAAACGGCTCTGGCGCTGAAGTTGCCTGTGAATGTGGAGTTGGTGGCATGTGAAACCCGCAAGTGGAGCATTCCTTTATTTGGGATGCTCTACCAGGTTCATTTCAGTCCTAGCCATACAAAGAGCACTAAGCATAGAGTGTGAAAACTGAGTTTCCTTGAGAGCTGCTTGGAAGCCTGATGGTGTGTGAAGTTAGTGAGCCAAATGGAGTTGTTCTCCCACAAGAACCACTCGGCTGATCCTTCTTCAATATGCCCTTCACCAACATGCAGTGTTTCCTTGATTGAATTAGCTCTCACACCAATATTTGCGTCTAGAGCCTTTGCATTGAGGGCTATCTGAAAACGGCTGTGGCGCTGAAGTTGCCTGTGAATGTGGAGTTGGTGGCATGTAAAACCCGCATGTGGAGCATTCCTTTATTTTTGATGCTCTACCAGGTTCATTTCAGTCCTAGCCATACAAAGAGCACTAAGCATAGAGTGTGAAAACTGAGTTTCCTTGAGAGCTGCTTGGAAGCCTGATGGTGTGTGAAGTTAGTGAGCCAAATGGAGCTGTTCTCCCACAAGAACCACTCGGCTGATCCTTCTTCAATATGCCCTTCACCAACATGCAGTGTTTCCTTGATTGAATTAGCTCTCACACCAATATTTGCGTCTAGAGCCTTTGCATTGAGGGCTATCTGAAAACGGCTGTGGCACTGAAGTTGCCTGTGAATGTGGAGTTGGTGGCATGTGAAACCCGCATGTGGAGCATTCGTTTGTGTGGGATGCTGACCAAGCTTCATTTCAGTCCTAGGCACACAAAGAGCACTAAGCATAGAGTGTGAAAACTGAGTTTCCTTGAGAGCTGCTTGGAAGCCTGATGGTGTGTGAAGTTAGTGAGCCAAATGGAGTTGTTCTCCCACAAGAACCACTCGGCTGATCCTTCTTCAATATGCCCTTCACCAACATGCAGTGTTTCCTTGATTGAATTAGCTCTCACACCAATATTTGCGTCTAGAGCCTTTGCATTGAGGGCTATCTGAAAACGGCTGTGGCGCTGAAGTTGCCTGTGAATGTGGAGTTGGTGGCATGTGAAACCCGCATGTGGAGCATTCGTTTATGTGGGATGCTCTACCAGGTTCATTTCAGTCCTAGCCATACAAAGGGCACTAAGCATAGAGTGTGAAAACTGAGTTTCCTTGAGAGCTGCTTGGAAGCCTGATGGTGTGTGAAGTTAGTGAGCCAAATGGAGTTGTTCTCCCACAAGAACCACTCGGCTGATCCTTCTTCAATATGCCCTTCACCAACATGCAGTGTTTCCTTGATTGAATTAGCTCTCACACCAATATTTGCATCTAGAGCCTTTGCATTGAGGGCTATCTGAAAACGGCTGTGGCGCTGAAGTTGCCTGTGAATGTGGAGTTGGTGGCATGTGAAACCCGCATGTGGAGCATTCCTTTATGTGGGATGCTCTCCAAGCTTCATTTCAGTCCTAGGCACTCAAAGAGCACTAAGCATAGAGTGTGAAAACTGAGTTTCCTTGAGAGCTGCTTGGAAGCCTGATGGTGTGTGTAGTTAGGGAGCCAAATGGAGTTGTTCTCCCACAAGAACCACTCGGCTGATTCTTCTTCAATATGCCCTTCACCAACATGCAGTGTTTCCTTGATTGAATTAGCTCTCACACCAATATTTGCGTCTAGAGCCTTTGCTTTGAGGGCTATCTGAAAACGGCTGTGGCGCTGAAGTTGCCTGTGAATGTGGAGTTGGTGGCATGTGAAACCCGCATGTGGAGCATTCGTTTGTGTGGGATGCTCTACCAGGTTCATTCCTAGATAATGCACTCAAAGGGCACTAAGCATAGAGTGTGAAAACTGAGTTTCCTTGAGAGCTGCTTGGAAGCCTGATGGTGTGTGAAGTTAGTGAGCCAAATGGAGTTGTTCTCCCACAAGAACCACTCGGCTGATCCTTCTTCAATATGCCCTTCACCAACATGCAGTGTTTCCTTGATTGAATTAGCTCTCACACCAATATTTGCGTCTAGAGCCTTTGCATTGAGGGCTATCTGAAAACGGCTGTGGCGCTGAAGTTGCCTGTGAATGTGGAGTTGGTGGCATGTGAAACCCGCATGTGGAGCATTCGTTTCTGTGGGATGCTGACCAAGCTTCATTTCAGTCCTAGGCACACAAAGAGCACTAAGCATAGAGTGTGAAAACTGAGTTTCCTTGAGAGCTGCTTGGAAGCCTGATGGTGTGTGAAGTTAGTGAGCCAAATGGAGTTGTTCTCCCACAAGAACCACTCGGCTGATCCTTCTTCAATATGCCCTTCACCAACATGCAGTGTTTCCTTCATTGAATTAGCTCTCACACCAATATTTGCGTCTAGAGCCTTTGCATTGAGGGCTATCTGAAAACGGCTGTGGCGCTGAAGTTGCCTGTGAATGTGGAGTTGGTGGCATGTGAAATCCGCATGTGGAGCATTCGTGTGTGGGATGCTGACCAAGCTTCATTTCAGTCCTAGGCACACAAAGAGCACTAAGCATAGAGTGTGAAAACTGAGTTTCCTTGAGAGCTGCTTGGAAGCCTGATGGTGTGTGAAGTTAGTGAGCCAAATGGAGTTGTTCTCCCACAAGAACCACTCGGCTGATTCTTCTTCAATATGCCCTTCACCAACATGCAGTGTTTCCTTGATTGAATTAGCTCTCACACCAATATTTGCGTCTAGAGCCTTTGCATTGAGGGCTATCTGAAAACGGCTGTGGCGCTGAAGTTGCCTGTGAATGTGGAGTTGGTGGCATGTAAACCCGCATGTGGAGCATTCGTTTGTGTGGGATGCTCTACCAGGTTCATTCCTAGATAATGCACTCAAAGGGCACTAAACATAGAATGTGAAAACTGAGTTTCCTTGAGAGCTGCTTGGAAGCCTGATGGTGTGTGAAGTTAGTGAGCCAAATGGAGTTGTTCTCCCACAAGAACCACTCGGCTGATCCTTCTTCAATATGCCCTTCACCAACATGCAGTGTTTCCTTGATTGAATTAGCTCTCACACCAATATTTGCGTCTAGAGCCTTTGCATTGAGGGCTATCTGAAAATGGCTGTGGCGCTGAAGTTGCCTGTGAATGTGGAGTTGGTGGCATGTGAAACCCGCATGTGGAGCATTCATTTGTGTGGGATGCTCTACCAGGTTCATTTCAGTCCTAGGCACTCAAAGGGCACTAAGCATAGAGTGTGAAAACTGAGTTTCCTTGAGAGCTGCTTGGAAGCCTGATGGTGTGTGAAGTTAGTGAGCCAAATGGAGTTGTTCTCCCACAAGAACCACTCGGCTGATCCTTCTTCAATATGCCCTTCACCAACATGCAGTGTTTCCTTGATTGAATTAGCTCTCACACCAATATTTGCGTCTAGAGCCTTTGCATTGAGGGCTATCTGAAAACAGCTGTGGCGCTGAAGTTGCCTGTGAATGTGGAGTTGGTGGCATGTGAAACCCGCCTGTGGAGCATTCGTTTGTGTGGGATGCTCTACCAGGTTCATTCCTAGATAATGCACTCAAAGGGCACTAAGCATAGAGTGTGAAAACTGAGTTTCCTTGAGAGCTGCTTGGAAGCCTAATGGTGTGTGAAGTTAGTGAGCCAAATGGAGTTGTTCTCCCACAAGAACCACTCGGCTGATGCTTCTTCAATATGCCCTTCACCAACATGCAGTGTTTCCTTGATTGAATTAGCTCTCACACCAATATTTGCGTCTAGAGCCTTTGCATTGAGGGCTATCTGAAAACGGCTGTGGCGCTGAAGTTGCCTGTGAATGTGGAGTTGGTGGCATGTGAAACCCGCATGTGGAGCATTCGTTTGTGTGGGCTGCTCTACCAGGTTCATTTCAGTCCTAGCCATACAAAGGGCACTAAGCATAGAGTGTGAAAACTGAGTTTCCTTGAGAGCTGCTTGGAAGCCTGATGGTGTGTGAAGTTAGTGAGCCAAATGGAGTTGTTCTCCCACAAGAACCACTCGGCTGATTCTTCTTCAATATGCCCTTAACCAACATGCAGTGTTTCCTTGATTGAATTAGCTCTCACACCAATATTTGCGTCTAGAGCCTTTGCATTGAGGGCTATCTGAAAACGGCTGTGGCGCTGAAGTTGCCTGTGAATGTGGAGTTGGTGGCATGTGAAACCCGCATGTGGAGCATTCGTTTGTGTGGGATGCTGACCAAGCTTCATTTCAGTCCTAGGCACACAAAGGGCACTAAGCATAGAGTGTGAAAACTGAGTTTCCTTGAGAGCTGCTTGGAAGCCTGATGGTGTGTGAAGTTAGTGAGCCAAATGGAGTTGTTCTCCCACAAGAACCACTCGGCTGATCCTTCTTCAATATGCCCTTCACCAACATGCAGTGTTTCCTTCATTGAATTAGCTCTCACACCAATATTTGCGTCTAGAGCCTTTGCATTGAGGGCTATCTGAAAACGGCTGTGGCACTGAAGTTGCTTGTGCATGTGGAGTTGGTGGCATGTGAAACCCGCATGTGTAGCATCGTTTGTGTGGGATGCTCTACCAGGTTCATTCCTAGATAATGCACTCAAAGGGCACTAAGCATAGAGTGTGAAAACTGAGTTTCCTTGAGAGCTGTTTGGAAGCCTGATGGTGTGTGAAGTTAGTGAGCCAAATGGAGTTGTTCTCCCACAAGAACCACTCGGCTGATCCTTCTTCAATATGCCCTTCACCAACATGCAGTGTTTCCTTGATTGAATTAGCTCTCACACCAATATTTGCGTCTAGAGCCTTTGCATTGAGGGCTATCTGAAAACGGCTGTGGCGCTGAAGTTGCCTGTGAATGTGGAGTTGGTGGCATGTGAAACCCTCATGTGGAGCATTCGTTTGTGTGGGATGCTCTACCAGGTTCATTTCAGTCTTAGGCACTCAAAGGGCACTAAGCATAGAGTGTGAAAACTGAGTTTCCTTGAGAGCTGCTTGGAAGCCTGATGGTGTGTGAAGTTAGTGAGCCAAATGGAGTTGTTCTCCCACAAGAACCACTCGGCTGATCCTTCTTCAATATGCCCTTCACCAACATGCAGTGTTTCCTTGATTGAATTAGCTCTCACACCAATATTTGCGTCGAGAGCCTTTGCATTGAGGGCTATCTGAAAACGGCTGTGGCGCTGAAGTTGCCTGTGAATGTGGAGTTGGTGGCATGTGAAACTCGCATGTGGAGCATTCGTTTGTGTGGGATGCTCTACCAGGTTCATTTCAGTCCTAGCCATACAAAGGGCACTAAGCATAGAGTGTGAAAACTGAGTTTCCTTGAGAGCTGCTTGGAAGCCTGATGGTGTGTGAAGTTAGTGAGCCAAATGGAGTTGTTCTCCCACAAGAACCACTCGGCTGATCCTTCTTCAATATGCCCTTCACCAACATGCAGTGTTTCCTTGATTGAATTAGCTCTCACACCAATATTTGCGTCTAGAGCCTTTGCATTGAGGGCTATCTGAAAACGGCTGTGGCGCTGAAGTTGCCTGTGAATGTGGAGTTGGTGGCATGTGAAACCCGCATGTGGAGCATTCGTTTGTGTGGGATGCTCTACCAGGTTCATTTCAGTCCTAGGCACTCAAAGGGCACTAAGCATAGAGTGTGAAAACTGAGTTTCCTTGAGAGCTGCTTGGAAGCCTGATGGTGTGTGAAGTTAGTGAGCCAAATGGAGTTGTTCTCCCACAAGAACCACTCGGCTGATCCTTCTTCAATATGCCCTTCACCAACATGCAGTGTTTCCTTGATTGAATTAGCTCTCACACCAATATTTGCGTCTAGAGCCTTTGCATTGAGGGCTATCTGAAAACGGCTGTGGCGCTGAAGTTGCCTGTGAATGTGGAGTTGGTGGCATGTGAAACCCGCATGTGGAGCATTCATTTGTGTGGGATGCTCTACCAGGTTCATTTCAGTCCTAGCCATACAAAGGGCACTAAGCATAGAGTGTGAAAACTGAGTTTCCTTGAGAGCTGCTTGGAAGCCTGATGGTGTGTGAAGTTAGTGAGCCAAATGGAGTTGTTCTCCCACAAGAACCACTCGGCTGATCCTTCTTCAATATGCCCTTCACCAACATGCAGTGTTTCCTTGATTGAATTAGCTCTCACACCAATATTTGCGTCTAGAGCCTTTGCATTGAGGGCTATCTGAAAACGGCTGTGGCGCTGAAGTTGCCTGTGAATGTGGAGTTGGTGGCATGTGAAACCCGCATGTGGAGCATTCATTTGTGTGGGATGCTCTACCAGGTTCATTTCAGTCCTAGCCATACAAAGGGCACTAAGCATAGAGTGTGAAAACTGAGTTTCCTTGAGAGCTGCTTGGAAGCCTGATGGTGTGTGAAGTTAGTGAGCCAAATGGAGTTGTTCTCCCACAAGAACCACTCGGCTGATCCTTCTTCAATATGCCCTTCACCAACATGCAGTGTTTCCTTGATTGAATTAGCTCTCACACCAATATTTGCGTCTAGAGCCTTTGCATTGAGGGCTATCTGAAAACAGCTGTGGCGCTGAAGTTGCCTGTGAATGTGGAGTTGGTGGCATGTGAAACCCGCCAGTGGAGCATTCGTTTGTGTGGGATGCTCTACCAGGTTCATTCCTAGATAATGCACTCAAAGGGCACTAAGCATAGAGTGTGAAACCTGAGTTTCCTTGAGAGCTGCTTGGAAGCCTAATGGTGTGTGAAGTTAGTGAGCCAAATGGAGTTGTTCTCCCACAAGAACCACTCGGCTGATGCTTCTTCAATATGCCCTTCACCAACATGCAGTGTTTCCTTGATTGAATTAGCTCTCACACCAATATTTGCGTCTAGAGCCTTTGCATTGAGGGCTATCTGAAAACGGCTGTGGCGCTGAAGTTGCCTGTGAATGTGGAGTTGGTGGCATGTGAAACCCGCATGTGTGGCATTCGTTTGTGTGGGATGCTCTACCAGGTTCATTTCAGTCCTAGCCATACAAAGGGCACTAAGCATAGAGTGTGAAAACTGAGTTTCCTTGAGAGCTGCTTGGAAGCCTGATGGTGTGTGAAGTTAGTGAGCCAAATGGAGTTGTTCTCCCACAAGAACCACTCGGCTGATTCTTCTTCAATATGCCCTTAACCAACATGCAGTGTTTCCTTGATTGAATTAGCTCTCACACCAATATTTGCGTCTAGAGCCTTTGCATTGAGGGCTATCTTAAAACGGCTGTGGCGCTGAAGTTTCCTGTGAATGTGGAGTTAGTGGCATGTGAAACCCGCATGTGGAGCATTCGTTTGTGTGGGATGCTGACCAAGCTTCATTTCAGTCCTAGGCACACAAAGGGCACTAAGCATAGAGTGTGAAAACTGAGTTTCCTTGAGAGCTGCTTGGAAGCCTGATGGTGTGTGAAGTTAGTGAGCCAAATGGAGTTGTACTCCCACAAGAACCACTCGGCTGATCCTTCTTCAATATGCCCTTCACCAACATGCAGTGTTTCCTTGATTGAATTAGCTCTCACACCAATATTTGCGTCTAGAGCCTTTGCATTGAGGGCTATCTGAAAACGGCTGTGGCACTGAAGTTGCCTGTGAATGTGGAGTTGGTGGCATGTGAAACCCGCATGTGTAGCATCGTTTGTGTGGGATGCTGACCAAGCTTCATTTCAGTCCTAGGCACACAAAGAGCAATAAGCATAGAGTGTGAAAACTGAGTTTCCTTGAGAGCTGTTTGGAAGCCTGATGCTGTGTGAAGTTAGTGAGCCAAATGGAGTTGTTCTCCCACAAGAACCACTCGGCTGATCCTTCTTCAATATGCCCTTCACCAACATGCAGTGTTTCCTTGATTGAATTAGCTCTCACACCAATATTTGCGTCCAGAGCCTTTGCATTGAGGGCTATCTGAAAACGGCTGTGGCGCTGAAGTTGCCTGTGAATGTGGAGTTGGTGGCATGTGAAACCCGCATGTGGAGCATTCGTTTGTGTGGGATGCTCTACCAGGTTCATTCCTAGATAATGCACTCAAAGGGCACTAAGCATAGAGTGTGAAAACTGAGTTTCCTTGAGAGCTGCTTGGAAGCCTGATGGTGTGTGAAGTTAGTGAGCCAAATGGAGTTGTTCTCCCACAAGAACCACTCGGCTGATCCTTCTTCAATATGCCCTTCACCAACATGCAGTGTTTCCTTGATTGAATTAGCTCTCACACCAATATTTGCGTCTAGAGCCTTTGCATTGAGGGCTATCTGAAAACGGCTGTGGCACTGAAGTTGCTTGTGAATGTGGAGTTGGTGGCATGTGAAACCCGCATGTGTAGCATCGTTTGTGTGGGATGCTGACCAAGCTTCATTTCAGTCCTAGGCACACAAAGAGCAATAAGCATAGAGTGTGAAAACTGAGTTTCCTTGAGAGCTGTTTGGAAGCCTGATGGTGTGTGAAGTTAGTGAGCCAAATGGAGTTGTTCTCCCACAAGAACCACTCGGCTGATCCTTCTTCAATATGCCCTTCACCAACATGCAGTGTTTCCTTGATTGAATTAGCTCTCACACCAATATTTGCGTCTAGAGCCTTTGCATTGAGGGCTATCTGAAAACGGCTGTGGCGCTGAAGTTGCCTGTGAATGTGGAGTTGGTGGCATGTGAAACCCGCCTGTGGAGCATTCGTTTGTGTGGGATGCTCTACCAGTTCATTCCTAGATAATGCACTGAAAGGGCACTAAGCATAGAGTGTGAAAACTGAGTTTCCTTGAGAGCTGCTTGGAAGCCTGATGGTGTGTGAAGTTAGGGAGCCAAATGGAGTTGTTCTCCCACAAGAACCACTCGGCTGATCCTTCTTCAATATGCCCTTCACCAACATGCAGTGTTTCCTTGATTGAATTAGCTCTCACACCAATATTTGCGTCTAGAGCCTTTGCATTGAGGGCTATCTTAAAACGGCTGTGGCGCTGAAGTTGCCTGTGAATGTGGAGTTGATGGCATGTGAAAACCGCAAGTGGAGCATTTGTACGTGTGGGATGCTCTACCATGTTCATTCCTAGATAATGCACTCAAAGGGCACTAAGCATAGAGTGTGAAAACTGAGTTTCCTTGAGAGCTGCTTGGAAGCCTGATGGTGTGTGAAGTTAGTGAGCCAAATGGAGTTGTTCTCCCACAGGAACCACTCGGCTGATCCTTCTTCAATATGCCCTTCACCAACATGCAGTGTTTCCTTGATTGAATTAGCTCTCACACCAATATTTGCGTCTAGAGCCTTTGCATTGAGGGCTATCTGAAAACGGCTGTGGCGCTGAAGTTGCCTGTGAATGTGGAGTTGGTGGCATGTGAAACCCGCATGTGGAGCATTCGTTTGTGTGGGATGCTCTACCAGGTTCATTCCTAGATAATGCACTCAAAGGGCACTAAGCATAGAGTGTGAAAACTGAGTTTCCTTGAGAGCTGCTTGGAAGCCTGATGGTGTGTGAAGTTAGTGAGCCAAATGGAGTTGTTCTCCCACAAGAACCACTCGGCTGATCCTTCTTCAATATGCCCTTCACCAACATGCAGTGTTTCCTTGATTGAATTAGCTCTCACACCAATATTTGCGTCTAGAGCCTTTGCATTGAGGGCTATCTGAAAACGGCTGTGGCGCTGAAGTTGCCTGTGAATGTGGAGTTGGTGCCATGTGAAACTCGCATGTGGAGCATTCGTTTGTGTGGGATGCTCTACCAGGTTCATTCCTAGATGATGCACTCAAAGGGCACTAAGCATAGAGTGTGAAAACTGAGTTTCCTTGAGAGCTGCTTGGAAGCCTGATGGTGTGTGAAGTTAGTGAGCCAAATGGAGTTGTTCTCCCACAAGAACCACTCGGCTGATCCTTCTTCAATATGCCCTTCACCAACATGCAGTGTTTCCTTGATTGAATTAGCTCTCACACCAATATTTGCGTCTAGAGCCTTTGCATTGAGGGCTATCTGAAAACGGCTGTGGCGCTGAAGTTGCCTGTGAATGTGGAGTTGGTGGCATGTGAAACCCGCATGTGGAGCATTCGTTTGTGTGGGATGCTCTACCAGGTTCATTCCTAGATAATGCACTCAAAGGGCACTCAGCATAGAGTGTGAAAACTGAGTTTCCTTGAGAGCTGCTTGGAAGCCTGATGGTGTGTGAAGTTAGTGAGCCACATGGAGTTGTTCTCCCACAAGAACCACTCGGCTGATTCTTCTTCAATATGCCCTTAACCAACATGCAGTGTTTCCTTGATTGAATTAGCTCTCACACCAATATTTGCGTCTAGAGCCTTTGCATTGAGGGCTATCTGAAAACGGCTGTGGCGCTGAAGTTGCCTGTGAATGTGGAGTTGGTGGCATGTGAAACCCGCATGTGGAGCATTCGTTTATATGGGATGCTCTACCAGGTTCATTACTAGATAATGCACTCAAAGGGCAATAAGAATAGAGTGTGACAACTGAGTTTCCTTGAGAGCTGCTTGGAAGCCTGATGGTGTGTGAAGTTAGTGAGCCAAATGGAGTTGTTCTCCCACAAGAACCACTCGGCTGATCCTTCTTCAATATGCCGTTCACCAACATGCAGTGTTTCCTTGATTGAATTGGCTCTCACACCAATATTTGCGTCTAGAGCCTTTGCATTGAGGGCTATCTGAAAACGGCTGTGGCGCTGAAGTTGCCTGTGAATGTGGAGTTGGTGGCATGTGAAACCCGCATGTGTAGCATCGTTTGTGTGGGATGCTGACCAAGCTTCATTTCAGTCCTAGGCACACAAAGAGCAATAAGCATAGAGTGTGAAAACTGAGTTTCCTTGAGAGCTGTTTGGAAGCCTGATGCTGTGTGAAGTTAGTGAGCCAAATGGAGTTGTTCTCCCACAAGAACCACTCGGCTGATCCTTCTTCAATATGCCCTTCACCAACATGCAGTGTTTCCTTGATTGAATTAGCTCTCACACCAATATTTGCGTCCAGAGCCTTTGCATTGAGGGCTATCTGAAAACGGCTGTGGCGCTGAAGTTGCCTGTGAATGTGGAGTTGGTGGCATGTGAAACCCGCATGTGGAGCATTCGTTTGTGTGGGATGCTCTACCAGGTTCATTCCTAGATAATGCACTCAAAGGGCACTAAGCATAGAGTGTGAAAACTGAGTTTCCTTGAGAGCTGCTTGGAAGCCTGATGGTGTGTGAAGTTAGTGAGCCAAATGGAGTTGTTCTCCCACAAGAACCACTCGGCTGATCCTTCTTCAATATGCCCTTCACCAACATGCAGTGTTTCCTTGATTGAATTAGCTCTCACACCAATATTTGCGTCTAGAGCCTTTGCATTGAGGGCTATCTGAAAACGGCTGTGGCACTGAAGTTGCTTGTGAATGTGGAGTTGGTGGCATGTGAAACCCGCATGTGTAGCATCGTTTGTGTGGGATGCTGACCAAGCTTCATTTCAGTCCTAGGCACACAAAGAGCAATAAGCATAGAGTGTGAAAACTGAGTTTCCTTGAGAGCTGTTTGGAAGCCTGATGGTGTGTGAAGTTAGTGAGCCAAATGGAGTTGTTCTCCCACAAGAACCACTCGGCTGATCCTTCTTCAATATGCCCTTCACCAACATGCAGTGTTTCCTTGATTGAATTAGCTCTCACACCAATATTTGCGTCTAGAGCCTTTGCATTGAGGGCTATCTGAAAACGGCTGTGGCGCTGAAGTTGCCTGTGAATGTGGAGTTGGTGGCATGTGAAACCCGCCTGTGGAGCATTCGTTTGTGTGGGATGCTCTACCAGGTTCATTCCTAGATAATGCACTGAAAGGGCACTAAGCATAGAGTGTGAAAACTGAGTTTCCTTGAGAGCTGCTTGGAAGCCTGATGGTGTGTGAAGTTAGGGAGCCAAATGGAGTTGTTCTCCCACAAGAACCACTCGGCTGATCCTTCTTCAATATGCCCTTCACCAACATGCAGTGTTTCCTTGATTGAATTAGCTCTCACACCAATATTTGCGTCTAGAGCCTTTGCATTGAGGGCTATCTGAAAACGGCTGTGGCGCTGAAGTTGCCTGTGAATGTGGAGTTGATGGCATGTGAAAACCGCAAGTGGAGCATTTGTACGTGTGGGATGCTCTACCATGTTCATTCCTAGATAATGCACTCAAAGGGCACTAAGCATAGAGTGTGAAAACTGAGTTTCCTTGAGAGCTGCTTGGAAGCCTGATGGTGTGTGAAGTTAGTGAGCCAAATGGAGTTGTTCTCCCACAGGAACCACTCGGCTGATCCTTCTTCAATATGCCCTTCACCAACATGCAGTGTTTCCTTGATTGAATTAGCTCTCACACCAATATTTGCGTCTAGAGCCTTTGCATTGAGGGCTATCTGAAAACGGCTGTGGCGCTGAAGTTGCCTGTGAATGTGGAGTTGGTGGCATGTGAAACCCGCATGTGGAGCATTCGTTTGTGTGGGATGCTCTACCAGGTTCATTCCTAGATAATGCACTCAAAGGGCACTAAGCATAGAGTGTGAAAACTGAGTTTCCTTGAGAGCTGCTTGGAAGCCTGATGGTGTGTGAAGTTAGTGAGCCAAATGGAGTTGTTCTCCCACAAGAACCACTCGGCTGATCCTTCTTCAATATGCCCTTCACCAACATGCAGTGTTTCCTTGATTGAATTAGCTCTCACACCAATATTTGCTGTCTAGAGCCTTTGCATTGAGGGCTATCTGAAAACGGCTGTGGCGCTGAAGTTGCCTGTGAATGTGGAGTTGGTGCCATGTGAAACTCGCATGTGGAGCATTCGTTTGTGTGGGATGCTCTACCAGGTTCATTCCTAGATGATGCACTCAAAGGGCACTAAGCATAGAGTGTGAAAACTGAGTTTCCTTGAGAGCTGCTTGGAAGCCTGATGGTGTGTGAAGTTAGTGAGCCAAATGGAGTTGTTCTCCCACAAGAACCACTCGGCTGATCCTTCTTCAATATGCCCTTCACCAACATGCAGTGTTTCCTTGATTGAATTAGCTCTCACACCAATATTTGCGTCTAGAGCCTTTGCATTGAGGGCTATCTGAAAACGGCTGTGGCGCTGAAGTTGCCTGTGAATGTGGAGTTGGTGGCATGTGAAACCCGCATGTGGAGCATTCGTTTGTGTGGGATGCTCTACCAGGTTCATTCCTAGATAATGCACTCAAAGGGCACTCAGCATAGAGTGTGAAAACTGAGTTTCCTTGAGAGCTGCTTGGAAGCCTGATGGTGTGTGAAGTTAGTGAGCCACATGGAGTTGTTCTCCACAAGAACCACTCGGCTGATTCTTCTTCAATATGCCCTTAACCAACATGCAGTGTTTCCTTGATTGAATTAGCTCTCACACCAATATTTGCGTCTAGAGCCTTTGCATTGAGGGCTATCTGAAAACGGCTGTGGCGCTGAAGTTGCCTGTGAATGTGGAGTTGGTGGCATGTGAAACCCGCATGTGGAGCATTCGTTTATATGGGATGCTCTACCAGGTTCATTACTAGATAATGCACTCAAAGGGCAATAAGAATAGAGTGTGACAACTGAGTTTCCTTGAGAGCTGCTTGGAAGCCTGATGGTGTGTGAAGTTAGTGAGCCAAATGGAGTTGTTCTCCCACAAGAACCACTCGGCTGATCCTTCTTCAATATGCCGTTCACCAACATGCAGTGTTTCCTTGATTGAATTGGCTCTCACACCAATATTTGCGTCTAGAGCCTTTGCATTGAGGGCTATCTGAAAACGGCTGTGGCGCTGAAGTTGCCTGTGAATGTGGAGTTGGTGGCATGTGAAACCCGCATGTGGAGCATTCGTTTGTGTGGGATGCTGACCAAGCTTCATTTTAGTCCTAGGCACACAAAGAGCACTAAGCATAGAGTGTGAAAACTGAGTTTCCTTGAGAGCTGCTTGGAAGCCTGATGGTGTGTGAAGTTAGTGAGCCAAATGGAGTTGTTCTCCCACAAGAACCACTCGGCTGATCCTTCTTCAATATGCCCTTCACCAACATGCAGTGTTTCCTTGATTGAATTAACTCTCACACCAATATTTGCGTCTAGAGCCTTTGCATTGAGGGCTATCTGAAAACGGCTGTGGCGCTGAAGTTGCCTGTGAATCTGGAGTTGGTGGCATGTGAAACCTGCATGTGAAGCATTCGTTTGTGTGGGATGCTCTCCAAGCTTCATTTCAGTCCTAGGCCCTCAAAGAGCACTAAGCATAGAGTGTGAAAACTGAGTTTCCTTGAGAGCTGCTTGGAAGCCTGATGGTGTGTGAAGTTAGTGAGCCAAATGGAGTTGTTCTCCCACAAGAACCACTCGGCTGATCCTTCTTCAATATGCCCTTCACCAACATGCAGTGTTTCCTTGATTGAATTATCCCCCACACCAATATTTGCGTCTAGAGCCTTTGCTTTGAGGGCTATCTGAAAACGGCTGTGGCGCTGAAGTTGCCTGTGAATGTGGAGTTGGTGGCATGTGAAACCCGCATGTGGAGCATTCGTTTGTGTGGGATGCTCTACCAGGTTCACTCCTAGATAATGCACTCAAAGGGCACTAAGCATAGAGTGTGAAAACTGAGTTTCCTTGAGAGCTGCTTGGAAGCCTGATGGTGTGTGAAGTTAGTGAGCCAAATGGAGTTGTTCTCCCACAAGAACCACTCGGCTGATCCTTCTTCAATATGCCCTTCACCAACATGCAGTGTTTCCTTGATTGAATTAGCTCTCACACCAATATTTGCGTCTAGAGCCTTTGCATTGAGGGCTATCTGAAAACGGCTGTGGCGCTGAAGTTGCCTGTGAATGTGGAGTTGGTGGCATGTAAACCCGCATGTGGAGCATTCGTTTGTGTGGGATGCTCTACCAGGTTCATTCCTAGATAATGCACTCAAAGGGCACTAAGCATAGAGTGTGAAAACTGAGTTTCCTTGATAGCTGCTTGGAAGCCTGATGGTGTGTGAAGTTAGTGAGCCAAATGGAGTTGTTCTCCCACAAGAACCACTCGGCTGATCCTTCTTCAATATGCCCTTCACCAACATGCAGTGTTTCCTTGATTGAATTAGCTCTCACACCAATATTTGCGTCTAGAGCCTTTGCTTTGAGGGCTATCTGAAAACGGCTGTGGCGCTGAAGTTGCCTGTGAATGTGGAGTTGGTGGCATGTGAAACCCGCATGTGGAGCATTCGTTTGTGTGGGATGCTGACCAAGCTTCATTTCAGTCCTAGGCACACAAAGAGCACTAAGCATAGAGTGTGAAAACTGAGTTTCCTTGAGAGCTGCTTGGAAGCCTGATGGTGTGTGAAGTTAGTGAGCCAAATGGAGTTGTTCTCCCACAAGAACCACTCGGCTGATCCTTCTTCAATATGCCCTTCACCAACATGCAGTGTTTCCTTGATTGAATTATCCCCCACACCAATATTTGCATTTAGAGTCTTTGCATTGAGGGCTATCTGAAAACGGCTGTGGCGCTGAAGTTGCCTGTGAATGTGGAGTTGGTGGCATGTGAAACCCGCAAGTGGAGCATTCCTTTGTGTGGGATGCTCTACCAGGTTCATTCCTAGATAATGCACTCAAAGGGCACTAAGCATAGAGTGTGAAAACTGAGTTTCCTTGATAGCTGCTTGGAAGCCTGATGGTGTGTGAAGTTAGTGAGCCAAATGGAGTTGTTCTCCCACAAGAACCACTCGGCTGATCCTTCTTCAATATGCCCTTCACCAACATGCAGTGTTTCCTTGATTGAATTATCCCCCACACCAATATTTGCGTCTAGAGCCTTTGCAATGAGGGCTATCTGAAAACGGCTGTGGCGCTGCAGTTGCCTGTGAATGTGGAGTTGGTGGCATGTGAAACCCGCATGTGGAGCATTCGTTTGTGTGGGATGCTCTACCAGGTTCATTCCTAGATAATGCACTCAAAGGGCAATAAGAATAGAGTGTGAAAACTGAGTTTCCTTGAGAGCTGCTTGGAATCCTGATGGTGTGTGAAGTTAGTGAGCCAAATGGAGTTGTTCTCCCACAAGAACCACTCGGCTGATCCTTCTTCAATATGCCCTTCACCAACATGCAGTGTTTCCTTGATTGAATTGGCTCTCACACCAATATTTGCATCTAGAGCCTTTGCATTGAGGGCTATCTTAAAACGGCTGTGGCGCTGAAGTTGCCTGTGAATGTGGAGTTGGTGGCATGTGAAACCCGCATGTGGAGCATTCGTTTGTGTGGGATGCTCCCCAAGCTTCATTTCAGTCCTAGGCACACAAAGAGCACTAAGCATAGAGTGTGAAAACTGAGTTTCCTTGAGAGCTGCTTGGAAGCCTGATGGTGTGTGAAGTTAGTGAGCCAAATGGAGTTGTTCTCCCACAAGAACCACTCGGCTGATCCTTCTTCAATATGCCCTTCACCAACATGCAGTGTTTCCTTGATTGAATTAGCTCTCACACCAATATTTGCGTCTAGAGCCTTTGCATTGAGGGCTATCTGAAAACGACTGTGGCGCTGAAGTTGCCTGTGAATGTGGAGTTGGTGGCATGTGAAACCCGCATGTGGAGCATTCGTTTGTGTGGGATGCTCTACCAGGTTCATTCCTAGATAATGCACTCAAAGGGCACTAAGCATAGAGTGTGAAAACTGAGTTTCCTTGAGAGCTGCTTGGAAGCCTGATGGTGTGTGAAGTTAGTGAGCCAAATGGAGTTGTTCTCCCACAAGAACCACTCGGCTGATCCTTCTTCAATATGCCCTTCACCAACATGCAGTGTTTCCTTGATTGAATTAGCTCTCACACCAATATTTGCGTCTAGAGCCTTTGCATTGAGGGCTATCTGAAAACGGCTGTGGCGCTGAAGTTGCCTGTGAATGTGGAGTTGGTGGCATGTGAAACCCGCATGTGGAGCATTCGTTTGTGTGGGATGCTGACCAAGCTTCATTTCAGTCCTAGGCACACAAAGAGCACTAAGCATAGAGTGTGAAAACTGAGTTTCCTTGAGAGCTGCTTGGAAGCCTGATGGTGTGTGAAGTTAGTGAGCCAAATGGAGTTGTTCTCCCACAAGAACCACTCGGCTGATCCTTCTTCAATATGCCCTTCACCAACATGCAGTGTTTCCTTGATTGAATTATCCCCCACACCAATATTTGCATTTAGAGTCTTTGCATTGAGGGCTATCTTAAAACGGCTGTGGCGCTGAAGTTGCCTGTGAATGTGGAGTTGGTGGTATGTGAAACCCGCAAGTGGAGCATTCGTTTGTGTGGGATGCTCTACCAGGTTCATTCCTAGATGATGCACTCAAAGGGCACTAAGCATAGAGTGTGAAAACTGAGTTTCCTTGAGAGCTGCTTGGAAGCCTGATGGTGTGTGAAGTTAGTGAGCCAAATGGAGTTGTTCTCCCACAAGAACCACTCGGCTGATCCTTCTTCAATATGCCCTTCACCAACATGCAGTGTTTCCTTGATTGAATTAGCTCTCACACCAATATTTGCGTCTAGAGCCTTTGCATTGAGGGCTATCTGAAAACGGCTGTGGCGCTGAAGTTGCCTGTGAATGTGGAGTTGGTGGCATGTGAAACCCGCATGTGGAGCATTCGTTTGTGTGGGATGCTGACCAAGCTTCATTTTAGTCCTAGGCACACAAAGAGCACTAAGCATAGAGTGTGAAAACTGAGTTTCCTTGAGAGCTGCTTGGAAGCCTGATGGTGTGTGAAGTTAGTGAGCCAAATGGAGTTGTTCTCCCACAAGAACCACTCGGCTGATCCTTCTTCAATATGCCCTTCACCAACATGCAGTGTTTCCTTGATTGAATTAACTCTCACACCAATATTTGCGTCTAGAGCCTTTGCATTGAGGGCTATCTGAAAACGGCTGTGGCGCTGAAGTTGCCTGTGAATCTGGAGTTGGTGGCATGTGAAACCTGCATGTGAAGCATTCGTTTGTGTGGGATGCTCTCCAAGCTTCATTTCAGTCCTAGGCCCTCAAAGAGCACTAAGCATAGAGTGTGAAAACTGAGTTTCCTTGAGAGCTGCTTGGAAGCCTGATGGTGTGTGAAGTTAGTGAGCCAAATGGAGTTGTTCTCCCACAAGAACCACTCGGCTGATCCTTCTTCAATATGCCCTTCACCAACATGCAGTGTTTCCTTGATTGAATTATCCCCCACACCAATATTTGCGTCTAGAGCCTTTGCTTTGAGGGCTATCTGAAAACGGCTGTGGCGCTGAAGTTGCCTGTGAATGTGGAGTTGGTGGCATGTGAAACCCGCATGTGGAGCATTCGTTTGTGTGGGATGCTCTACCAGGTTCACTCCTAGATAATGCACTCAAAGGGCACTAAGCATAGAGTGTGAAAACTGAGTTTCCTTGAGAGCTGCTTGGAAGCCTGATGGTGTGTGAAGTTAGTGAGCCAAATGGAGTTGTTCTCCCACAAGAACCACTCGGCTGATCCTTCTTCAATATGCCCTTCACCAACATGCAGTGTTTCCTTGATTGAATTAGCTCTCACACCAATATTTGCGTCTAGAGCCTTTGCATTGAGGGCTATCTGAAAACGGCTGTGGCGCTGAAGTTGCCTGTGAATGTGGAGTTGGTGGCATGTAAACCCGCATGTGGAGCATTCGTTTGTGTGGGATGCTCTACCAGGTTCATTCCTAGATAATGCACTCAAAGGGCACTAAGCATAGAGTGTGAAAACTGAGTTTCCTTGATAGCTGCTTGGAAGCCTGATGGTGTGTGAAGTTAGTGAGCCAAATGGAGTTGTTCTCCCACAAGAACCACTCGGCTGATCCTTCTTCAATATGCCCTTCACCAACATGCAGTGTTTCCTTGATTGAATTAGCTCTCACACCAATATTTGCGTCTAGAGCCTTTGCTTTGAGGGCTATCTGAAAACGGCTGTGGCGCTGAAGTTGCCTGTGAATGTGGAGTTGGTGGCATGTGAAACCCGCATGTGGAGCATTCGTTTGTGTGGGATGCTGACCAAGCTTCATTTCAGTCCTAGGCACACAAAGAGCACTAAGCATAGAGTGTGAAAACTGAGTTTCCTTGAGAGCTGCTTGGAAGCCTGATGGTGTGTGAAGTTAGTGAGCCAAATGGAGTTGTTCTCCCACAAGAACCACTCGGCTTCTGATCCTTCTTCAATATGCCCTTCACCAACATGCAGTGTTTCCTTGATTGAATTATCCCCCACACCAATATTTGCATTTAGAGTCTTTGCATTGAGGGCTATCTGAAAACGGCTGTGGCGCTGAAGTTGCCTGTGAATGTGGAGTTGGTGGCATGTGAAACCCGCAAGTGGAGCATTCCTTTGTGTGGGATGCTCTACCAGGTTCATTCCTAGATAATGCACTCAAAGGGCACTAAGCATAGAGTGTGAAAACTGAGTTTCCTTGATAGCTGCTTGGAAGCCTGATGGTGTGTGAAGTTAGTGAGCCAAATGGAGTTGTTCTCCCACAAGAACCACTCGGCTGATCCTTCTTCAATATGCCCTTCACCAACATGCAGTGTTTCCTTGATTGAATTATCCCCCACACCAATATTTGCGTCTAGAGCCTTTGCAATGAGGGCTATCTGAAAACGGCTGTGGCGCTGCAGTTGCCTGTGAATGTGGAGTTGGTGGCATGTGAAACCCGCATGTGGAGCATTCGTTTGTGTGGGATGCTCTACCAGGTTCATTCCTAGATAATGCACTCAAAGGGCAATAAGAATAGAGTGTGAAAACTGAGTTTCCTTGAGAGCTGCTTGGAATCCTGATGGTGTGTGAAGTTAGTGAGCCAAATGGAGTTGTTCTCCCACAAGAACCACTCGGCTGATCCTTCTTCAATATGCCCTTCACCAACATGCAGTGTTTCCTTGATTGAATTGGCTCTCACACCAATATTTGCATCTAGAGCCTTTGCATTGAGGGCTATCTTAAAACGGCTGTGGCGCTGAAGTTGCCTGTGAATGTGGAGTTGGTGGCATGTGAAACCCGCATGTGGAGCATTCGTTTGTGTGGGATGCTCCCCAAGCTTCATTTCAGTCCTAGGCACACAAAGAGCACTAAGCATAGAGTGTGAAAACTGAGTTTCCTTGAGAGCTGCTTGGAAGCCTGATGGTGTGTGAAGTTAGTGAGCCAAATGGAGTTGTTCTCCCACAAGAACCACTCGGCTGATCCTTCTTCAATATGCCCTTCACCAACATGCAGTGTTTCCTTGATTGAATTAGCTCTCACACCAATATTTGCGTCTAGAGCCTTTGCATTGAGGGCTATCTGAAAACGACTGTGGCGCTGAAGTTGCCTGTGAATGTGGAGTTGGTGGCATGTGAAACCCGCATGTGGAGCATTCGTTTGTGTGGGATGCTCTACCAGGTTCATTCCTAGATAATGCACTCAAAGGGCACTAAGCATAGAGTGTGAAAACTGAGTTTCCTTGAGAGCTGCTTGGAAGCCTGATGGTGTGTGAAGTTAGTGAGCCAAATGGAGTTGTTCTCCCACAAGAACCACTCGGCTGATCCTTCTTCAATATGCCCTTCACCAACATGCAGTGTTTCCTTGATTGAATTAGCTCTCACACCAATATTTGCGTCTAGAGCCTTTGCATTGAGGGCTATCTGAAAACGGCTGTGGCGCTGAAGTTGCCTGTGAATGTGGAGTTGGTGGCATGTGAAACCCGCATGTGGAGCATTCGTTTGTGTGGGATGCTGACCAAGCTTCATTTCAGTCCTAGGCACACAAAGAGCACTAAGCATAGAGTGTGAAAACTGAGTTTCCTTGAGAGCTGCTTGGAAGCCTGATGGTGTGTGAAGTTAGTGAGCCAAATGGAGTTGTTCTCCCACAAGAACCACTCGGCTGATCCTTCTTCAATATGCCCTTCACCAACATGCAGTGTTTCCTTGATTGAATTATCCCCCACACCAATATTTGCATTTAGAGTCTTTGCATTGAGGGCTATCTTAAAACGGCTGTGGCGCTGAAGTTGCCTGTGAATGTGGAGTTGGTGGTATGTGAAACCCGCAAGTGGAGCATTCGTTTGTGTGGGATGCTCTACCAGGTTCATTCCTAGATGATGCACTCAAAGGGCACTAAGCATAGAGTGTGAAAACTGAGTTTCCTTGAGAGCTGCTTGGAAGCCTGATGGTGTGTGAAGTTAGTGAGCCAAATGGAGTTGTTCTCCCACAAGAACCACTCGGCTGATCCTTCTTCAATATGCCCTTCACCAACATGCAGTGTTTCCTTGATTGAATTAGCTCTCACACCAATATTTGCGTCTAGAGCCTTTGCATTGAGGGCTATCTGAAAACGACTGTGGCGCTGAAGTTGCCTGTGAATGTGGAGTTGGTGGCATGTGAAACCCGCATGTGGAGCATTCGTTTGTGTGGGATGCTCTACCAGGTTCATTCCTAGATAATGCACTCAAAGGGCAATAAGAATAGAGTGTGAAAACTGAGTTTCCTTGAGAGCTGCTTGGAATCCTGATGGTGTGTGAAGTTAGTGAGCCAAATGGAGTTGTTCTCCCACAAGAACCACTCGGCTGATCCTTCTTCAATATGCCCTTCACCAACATGCAGTGTTTCCTTGATTGAATTGGCTCTCACACCAATATTTGCATCTAGAGCCTTTGCATTGAGGGCTATCTTAAAACGGCTGTGGCGCTGAAGTTACCTGTGAATGTGGAGTTGGTGGCATGTGAAACCCGCATGTGGAGCATTCGTTTGTGTGGGATGCTCCCCAAGCTTCATTTCAGTCCTAGGCACACAAAGAGCACTAAGCATAGAGTGTGAAAACTGAGTTTCCTTGAGAGCTGCTTGGAAGCCTGATGGTGTGTGAAGTTAGTGAGCCAAATGGAGTTGTTCTCCCACAAGAACCACTCGGCTGATCCTTCTTCAATATGCCCTTCACCAACATGCAGTGTTTCCTTGATTGAATTAGCTCTCACACCAATATTTGCGTCTAGAGCCTTTGCATTGAGGGCTATCTGAAAACGACTGTGGCGCTGAAGTTGCCTGTGAATGTGGAGTTGGTGGCATGTGAAACCCGCAAGTGGAGCATTCGTACGTGTATGATGCTCTACCATGTTCATTCCTAGATAATGCACTCAAACGGCACTCAGCATAGAGTGTGAAAACTGAGTTTCCTTGAGAGCTGCTTGGAAGCCTGATGGTGTGTGAAGTTAGTGAGCCAAATGGAGTTGTTCTCCCACAAGAACCACTCGGCTGATCCTTCTTCAATATGCCCTTCACCAACATGCAGTGTTTCCTTGATTGAATTAGCTCTCACACCAATATTTGCGTCTAGAGCCTTTGCATTGAGGGCTATCTGAAAACGGCTGTGGCGCTGAAGTTGCCTGTGAATGTGGAGTTGGTGGCATGTGAAACCCGCATGTGGAGCATTCGTTTGTGTGGGATGCTGACCAAGCTTCATTTCAGTCCTAGGCACACAAAGAGCACTAAGCATAGAGTGTGAAAACTGAGTTTCCTTGAGAGCTGCTTGGAAGCCTGATGGTGTGTGAAGTTAGTGAGCCAAATGGAGTTGTTCTCCCACAAGAACCACTCGGCTGATCCTTCTTCAATATGCCCTTCACCAACATGCAGTGTTTCCTTGATTGAATTATCCCCCACACCAATATTTGCATTTAGAGTCTTTGCATTGAGGGCTATCTTAAAACGGCTGTGGCGCTGAAGTTGCCTGTGAATGTGGAGTTGGTGGCATGTGAAACCCGCAAGTGGAGCATTCGTACGTGTATGATGCTCTACCATGTTCATTCCTTGATAATGCACTCAAAGGGCACTAAGCATAGAGTGTGAAAACTGAGTTTCCTTGAGAGCTGCTTGGAAGCCTGATGGTGTGTGAAGTTAGTGAGCCAAATGGAGTTGTTCTCCCACAAGAACCACTCGGCTGATCCTTCTTCAATATGCCCTTCATCAACATGCAGTGTTTCCTTGATTGAATTAGCTCTCACACCAATATTTGCGTCTAGAGCCTTTGCATTGAGGGCTATCTGAAAACGACTGTGGCGCTGAAGTTGCCTGTGAATGTGGAGTTGGTGGCATGTGAAACCCGCAAGTGGAGCATTCGTACGTGTATGATGCTCTACCATGTTCATTCCTTGATAATGCACTCAAAGGGCACTAAGCATAGAGTGTGAAAACTGAGTTTCCTTGAGAGCTGCTTGGAAGCCTGATGGTGTGTGAAGTTAGTGAGCCAAATGGAGTTGTTCTCCCACAAGAACCACTCGGCTGATCCTTCTTCAATATGCCCTTCACCAACATGCAGTGTTTCCTTGATTGAATTAGCTCTCACACCAATATTTGCGTCTAGAGCCTTTGCATTGAGGGCTATCTGAAAACGACTGTGGCGCTGAAGTTGCCTGTGAATGTGGAGTTGGTGGCATGTGAAACCCGCAAGTGGAGCATTCGTACGTGTATGATGCTCTACCATGTTCATTCCTAGATAATGCACTCAAACGGCACTCAGCATAGAGTGTGAAAACTGAGTTTCCTTGAGAGCTGCTTGGAAGCCTGATGGTGTGTGAAGTTAGTGAGCCAAATGGAGTTGTTCTCCCACAAGAACCACTCGGCTGATCCTTCTTCAATATGCCCTTCACCAACATGCAGTGTTTCCTTGATTGAATTAGCTCTCACACCAATATTTGCGTCTAGAGCCTTTGCATTGAGGGCTATCTGAAAACGGCTGTGGCGCTGAAGTTGCCTGTGAATGTGGAGTTGGTGGCATGTGAAACCCGCATGTGGAGCATTCGTTTGTGTGGGATGCTGACCAAGCTTCATTTCAGTCCTAGGCACACAAAGAGCACTAAGCCTAGATTGTGAAAACTGAGTTTCCTTGAGAGCTGCTTGGAAGCCTGATGGTGTGTGAAGTTAGTGAGCCAAATGGAGTTGTTCTCCCACAAGAACCACTCGGCTGATCCTTCTTCAATATGCCCTTCATCAACATGCAGTGTTTCCTTGATAGAATTAGCTGTCACACCAATATTTGCGTCTAGAGCCTTTGCATTGAGGGCTATCTGAAAACGACTGTGGCGCTGAAGTTGCCTGTGAATGTGGAGTTGGTGGCATGTGAAACCCGCAAGTGGAGCATTCGTACGTGTATGATGCTCTACCATGTTCATTCCTTGATAATGCACTCAAAGGGCACTAAGCATAGAGTGTGAAAACTGAGTTTCCTTGAGAGCTGCTTGGAAGCCTGATGGTGTGTGAAGTTAGTGAGCCAAATGGAGTTGTTCTCCCACAAGAACCACTCGGCTGATCCTTCTTCAATATGCCCTTCACCAACATGCAGTGTTTCCTTGATTGAATTAGCTCTCACACCAATATTTGCGTCTAGAGCCTTTGCATTGAGGGCTATCTGAAAACGGCTGTGGCGGTGAAGTTGCCTGTGAATGTGGAGTTGGTGGCATGTGAAACCCGCATGTGGAGCATTCGTTTGTGTGGGATGCTGACCAAGCTTCATTTCAGTCCTAGGCACACAAAGAGCACTAAGCATAGAGTGTGAAAACTGAGTTTCCTTGAGAGCTGCTTGGAAGCCTGATGGTGTGTGAAGTTAGTGAGCCAAATGGAGTTGTTCTCCCACAAGAACCACTCGGCTGATCCTTCTTCAATATGCCCTTCACCAACATGCAGTGTTTCCTTGATTGAATTAGCTCTCACACCAATATTTGCGTCTAGAGCCTTTGCATTGAGGGCTATCTGAAAACGACTGTGGCGCTGAAGTTGCCTGTGAATGTGGAGTTGGTGGCATGTGAAACCCGCAAGTGGAGCATTCGTACGTGTATGATGCTCTACCATGTTCATTCCTTGATAATGCACTCAAAGGGCACTAAGCATAGAGTGTGAAAACTGAGTTTCCTTGAGAGCTGCTTGGAAGCCTGATGGTGTGTGAAGTTAGTGAGCCAAATGGAGTTGTTCTCCCACAAGAACCACTCGGCTGATCCTTCTTCAATATGCCCTTCACCAACATGCAGTGTTTCCTTGATTGAATTAGCTCTCACACCAATATTTGCGTCTAGAGCCTTTGCATTGAGGGCTATCTGAAAACGGCTGTGGCGCTGAAGTTGCCTGTGAATCTGGAGTTGGTGGCATGTGAAACCCGCATGTGGAGCATTCGTTTGTGTGGGATGCTGACCAAGCTTCATTTCAGTCCTAGGCACACAAAGAGCACTAAGCATAGAGTGTGAAAACTGAGTTTCCTTGAGAGCTGCTTGGAAGCCTGATGGTGTGTGACGTTAGTGAGCCAAATGGAGTTGTTCTCCCACAAGAACCACTCGGCTGATCCTTCTTCAATATGCCCTTCACCAACATGCAGTGTTTCCTTGATTGAATTAGCTCTCACACCAATATTTGCGTCTAGAGCCTTTGCATTGAGGGCTATCTGAAAACGGCTGTGGCGCTGAAGTTGCCTGTGAATGTGGAGTTGGTGGCATGTGAAACCCGCATGTGGAGCATTCGTTTGTGTGGGATGCTCTACCAGGTTCATTCCTAGATAATGCACTCAAAGGGCACTAAGCATAGAGTGTGAAAACTGAGTTTCCTTGAGAGCTGCTTGGAAGCCTGATGGTGTGTGAAGTTAGTGAGCCAAATGGAGTTGTTCTCCCACAAGAACCACTCGGCTGATCCTTCTTCAATATGCCCTTCACCAACATGCAGTGTTTCCTTGATTGAATTAGCTCTCACACCAATATTTGCGTCTAGAGCCTTTGCATTGAGGGCTATCTGAAAACGACTGTGGCGCTGAAGTTGCCTGTGAATGTGGAGTTGGTGGCATGTGAAACCCGCAAGTGGAGCATTCGTACGTGTATGATGCTCTACCATGTTCATTCCTAGATAATGCACTCAAAGGGCACTCAGCATAGAGTGTGAAAACTGAGTTTCCTTGAGAGCTGCTTGGAAGCCTGATGGTGTGTGAAGTTAGTGAGCCAAATGGAGTTGTTCTCCCACAAGAACCACTCGGCTGATTCTTCTTCAATATGCCCTTCACCAACATGCAGTGTTTCCTTGATTGAATTAGCTCTCACACCAATATTTGAGTCTAGAGCCTTTGCATTGAGGGCTATCTGAAAACGGCTGTGGCGCTGAAGTTGCCTGTGAATCTGGAGTTGGTGGCATGTGAAACCTGCATGTGAAGCATTCGTTTGTGTGGGATGCTCTCCAAGCTTCATTTCAGTCCTAGGCACTCAAAGAGCACTAGGCATAGAGTGTGAAAACTGAGTTTCCTTGAGAGCTGCTTGGAAGCCTGATGGTGTGTGAAGTTAGTGAGCCAAATGGAGTTGTTCTCCCACAAGAACCACTCGGCTGATCCTTCTTCAATATGCCCTTCACCAACATGCAGTGTTTCCTTGATTGAATTGGCTCTCACACCAATATTTGCGTCTAGAGCCTTTGCATTGAGGGCTATCTGAAAACGGCTGTGGCGCTGAAGTTGCCTGTGAATGTGGAGTTGGTGGCATGTGAAACCCGCATGTGGAGCATTCGTTTGTGTGGGATGCTCCCCAAGCTTCATTGCAGTCCTAGGCACACAAAGAGCACTAAACATAGAGTGTGAAAACTGAGTTTCCTTGAGAGCTGCTTGGAAGCCTGATGGTGTGTGAAGTTAGTGAGCCAAATGGAGTTGTTCTCCCACAAGAACCACTCGGCTGATCCTTCTTCAATATGCCCTTCACCAACATGCAGTGTTTCCTTGATTGAATTAGCTCTCACACCAATATTTGCGTCTAGAGCCTTTGCATTGAGGGCTATCTGAAAACGACTGTGGCGCTGAAGTTGCCTGTGAATGTGGAGTTGGTGGCATGTGAAACCCGCAAGTGGAGCATTCGTACGTGTATGATGCTCTACCATGTTCATTCCTAGATAATGCACTCAAAGGGCACTAAGCATAGAGTGTGAAAACTGAGTTTCCTTGAGAGCTGCTTGGAAGCCTGATGGTGTGTGAAGTTAGTGAGCCAAATGGAGTTGTTCTCCCACAAGAACCACTCGGCTGATCCTTCTTCAATATGCCCTTCACCAACATGCAGTGTTTCCTTGATTGAATTAGCTCTCACACCAATATTTGCGTCTAGAGCCTTTGCTTTGAGGGCTATCTGAAAACGGCTGTGGCGCTGAAGTTGCCTGTGAATGTGGAGTTGGTGGCATGTGAAACCCGCATGTGGAGCATTCGTTTGTGTGGGATGCTGACCAAGCTTCATTTCAGTCCTAGGCACACAAAGAGCACTAAGCATAGAGTGTGAAAAC